>NC_039358.1:212073208-212101414 GCF_003573695.1 Papaver somniferum
AATATATCAGATTGGATGAAACTGCAATTTACTAAACTCATGTTGCAAGACTACCATATACAGACCCGATGTTCTCGTCCAGGTCGGATTTGAGGTGTGAAATATATCAGATTGGATGAAACTACAACCTATTATTGAACTCATGTTGCAAGATTACCATATACAAACCCAATGTTCTCGTCCAGGTGAGGTTTGAGGTGTGAAATATATCAGAATGGATGAAACTGCAACCTATTACTGAACTCAGGTTGCAAGATTACCATATACAGACCCGATGTTCTCATCCAGGTGAGGTTTGAGGTGTGAAATATATCAGATTGGATGAAACTGCAACCTATTATTGAACTCAGGTTGCAAGATTACCATATACAATCTCGATGTTCTCGTCCACATGGGATTTGAGGTGAGAAATAAGATTGGATGAAACTGCAACCTATTACCAAACTCATGTTGCAAGATTACCATATACAGACCCGATGTTCTCGCCCAACTGGGATTTGAGGTGTGAAATATATCATATTGGATGAAACTGCAACCTATTACTGAACTCATGTTGCAAGATTACCATATACAGACCCGAAATTCTCGTCCAGGTGAGGTTTGAGGTATGAAATATATCAGATTGGATGAAACTGCAACCTATTACTGAACTCAGGTTGCAAGATTACCATATACAGACCCGATGTTCTCGTCCAGGTGAGGTTTGAGGTGTGAAATATATCAGATTGGATGAAACTGCAACCTATTACCGAACTCAGGTTGCAAGATTACCATATACAAACCCGAAATTCTCGTCCAGGTGAGGTTTGAGGTGTGAAATATATCAGATTGGATGAAACTGCAACCTATTACTGAACTCATGTTGCAAGATTACCATATACAGACCCGAAATTCTCGTCCAAGTGAGGTTAGAGGTGTGAAATATATCAGATTGGATGAAACTGCAACCTATTACTGAACTCAGGTTGCAAGATTACCATATACAGACCCGATGTTCTCGTCCAGGTGAGGTTTGAGGTGTGAAATATATCAGATTGGATGAAACTGCAACCTATTATCGAACTCAGGTTGCAAGATTACCATATACAGACCCGATGTTCTCGTCCAGGTGAGGTTTGAGGTGTGAAATATATCAGATTGGATGAAACTACAACCTATTACCGAACTTAGGTTGCAAGATTACCATATACAGACCCGAAATTCTCGTCCAGGTGAGGTTTGAGGTGTGAAATATATCAGATTGGATGAAACTGCAACCTATTACTGAACTCAGGTTGCAAGATTACCATATACAGACCCGATGTTCTCGTCCAGGTGAGGTTTGAGGTGTGAAATATATCAGATTTTATGAAACTGCAACCTATTACCGAACTCATGTTGCAAGATTACCATATACAAACCCGATGTTCTCGTCCACGTGAGATTTGAGGTGTCAAATATATCAGATTGGATGAAACTGCAACCTATTACTGAACTCAGGTTGCAAGATTACAATATACAGACCCGATGTTCTCGTCTAGGTGGGATTTGAGGTGTCAAATGTATCAGATTGGATGAAACTGCAACCTATTACCGAACTCATGTTTTAAGATTACCATATACAGACCCGATGTTCTCGTCCAGGCGGGATTTGAGGTGTGAAATATATCAGATTGGATGAAACTGCAACATGTCACTGAACTCATGTTGCAAGATTACCATATACAGACCCGATATTCTTGTCCAGGAGGGATTTGAGGTGTGAAATATATCAGATTGGATGAAACTGCAACCTATTACTGAACTCATGTTTCAAGATTACCATATACAGACCCGATGTTCTCGTCCACGTGGGATTTGAGGTGTCAAATATATCAGATTGGATGAAACTACAACCTATTACTGAACTTAGGTTGCAAGATTACCATATACAGACCCGATGTTCTCATCCAGGTGAGATTTGAGGTGTCAAATGTATCAGATTAGATGAAACTGCAACCTATTACTGAACTCAGGTTGCTATTGACACCAAAAAATACGAAAATACGAAAATACCCCTGAGGGAAGAGGAGCATTAAAATTTTCATTGCTTTCAAATACGAAAATACCCTTGAGGGAAGAGGTGCATTAAAATTTTCGGTGATTTCAAAAAATACGAAAATACCCCTGCCGGAACATGCACATAGAATTTTCCTTGATTTTAAATTTACGAAAATACCTCCGACGGAGCAGGTGCATCAAATTTTCCTTGATTTCAAAATTATGAAAAATACCCCTGGCGGAACATGAGCATAAAATTTTCCTTGATTTCAAATTTACGAAAATACCCCTCAGGGAACAGGTGCATCCAAATTTTCGCTGATTTCAAAAAATACGAAAATACCCCTGCCGAAACAGGCGCATAAAATTTTCCTTGATTCTAAATTTATAAAAATACCCCTGGTGGAACAGGTGCATCAAATTTTCCTTGATTTCAGAATTACGAAAATACCCCTGGCGGAACAAAAACATCAAAATTTTCGGTGATTTCAAAAAATACGAAAATACCCCTGCCGGAACAAGCGCATAAAATTTTCCTTGATTTCAAAATAACGAAAATACCCCAGGCGGAACAGGTGCATAAAATTTTTCTTGATTTTAAATTTACGAAAATACCCCCGACGGAACAGGTGCATCAAATTTTTCGTTGATTTTAAAATTATGAAAATACCCCTGGCGGAACAGAAGCATAAAATTTTCCTTGATTTCAAATTTATAAAAATACCCCTGGCGGAACAGGCGCGTAAAATTTTCCTTGATTTCAGAAAATCATATAACACCCCTGCCTGAACAGGTCCATTGCATTTTTAACAATCACAATCACACATACACACATGTATATAATAATAAATATATATATATATATGTTTTACACAGTACACACAAAATGTCTTCAAAGGGTGTGCTACAGGAAAACAGAAAAACAGGAATCACATCCACATAGCGATCTCTGAACAAAATATATACCGTCGTCGTATCATCCACATGGAAATTGTTCTTTTTTGTTAACCATATACCAAAAAGTAAACCAAAAAAATATACCCCTAGGTATCACCACTAAGTATATATATACCAAAACATACCCGCAAAAAGTTAGTTCATCCATCAGCAGTTAGAACAATCTCCTCATTCATCATCATCTGTAGAATCTTCCTCATATAAGTCATATCCATTATGTTCCTCAGATTCATCTTCTTCATCTTCATCTTCCTCTTCTTCCACATCTTCATCCTCTTCTTCCTCATCTTCATCTTCGTCGATGACTTCACTTGTCTCATCTTCCTCATAGTCTTCATCATCATCGTCGTTATCTTCAGCATCCACTAGTGCTTGAGCATACTCCTCCTCTTCGGGATCAACATTCCCCATGAGAAAGTCATTCCAATTGTCTGCTTCTATTTCTTCCTCCAAATCAGCCTGCGGGAGCTGCTCTACCTCCTCATCTGGTGAGTATGCTCGTGCACATGCTGAAAAGGTTCCCAATCTGGTTCAGCCTCAGATTCAGTATCAGAGGCTAGCAAATTTACTTGTGGAGGATATCGCGGCATACTTGCTGCAAGTAATGCATGTGCACGACGAAACTGGACACAAATTAAAATTGAAAAATGTGGTCGGTTTATATAGAGGAGAAATGAGAGAAGTCTCATTGATGCGCATTAAATCGAATGGAATTAATTTCAATTAATTCAAATTTTTCGAAACAGTATAAAACGTTCATGTATTGATTTAAAACGTTTCATGCATCATAATGTGGTTATAAAACGTTCATGCATCATAATGTGTTTGTAAAACGTTCATGCATTGATTTGAAACGTTTCATGCATCATAATGTGTTTTTAAAACGTAAGGAAACATCCGCCGGGTCAGACGCCCCCAACGATTAAGAAATAATTTGTTTAAAATCTTTTAGATAATAATTCAAAGAAAGTTTCGCCAAAAAGATAAGTCTTGACACACCCGCACCCGCACCCGAGACCGAGCCCGGCCCGACCCGTCCGCATGCACGGACGGACGGCGGCGTACGTGCTTCGGTGCGAAGCACCGCGCGTGTGTGAAAATATGTGGTTGCACCAACTAGCCCATTGCCTAAGTCCTCCCCCTCGCACAAAAGTGCTAATGACCCAAGGGCCACTCTTAATATCAAAAAATTCAATACTTATGGAGAGGTATCATCTTTAGTTTTCCCTATGTGGGACTAAAGGTTCATTCACAATAAGTGAAAATGAGCTAGTGTCCTTAGTGACCATTAGGTCCTAAGTTCCAATCCTTTCAAGACCAAAAAATCAAACTATTTTATAAACTCAATTTTTATAAACTCATTTTCTCTAACAATCCCCCACATAATGAAATACCGATAAAAAATCAGAAAACGGAAAACGAGAAATACCACTTAGGCAAGAGGTGTCCATAAGGTCTTGAACCTTTGCTGTAAGAAATTGCCGGAACTACTTGATGGACAGTGAACGCGATGTCTTGAACTACCATCGTTTAGTGTAATTCGCGATAATAACCACGCGTGATATCTCTCTAGGTGCTGTCGAGTTCGTGCCGTTGTGTCCTTTTTGTCCCTGGACAAATCCTGTTTCTTCGAATGCTCTAGAGAATCAGCTCTCTTCTCATAGGAAGCGATCCACTTCCACATTCAGATAGGTGAGTTCCATTAAGAGTGTTTACTGCTACACCCCACTTCAATCTAAAATTGAAACTATAGAACTCATTAAGACTTAATAGAAAGTCATCCTCACATGCAGTCACACTATCACGTCTACACCATAGGGAAGGGGCAGAGAATGAATTCTCTGATAGTGTTTACCTTGACCCGCCACAAATTAGTTTCTCATTCAAAACCTTGATCTTGGGATCTCCAGTCAGCAAGGTTGAGTATCCTTCATGGAAAGTTTATTTAATGAGCCTAAGCCCCATCCCCTTAGATGCATTACTAACTATCTCTTTGGAAAAACCTTTCGTCAAAGGGTCCGCGATATTCTCCTTGGACTTAACCCAATCAATGGAAATAACGCCTTTTGAGATTAGTTGTTTTAGGGTATCGTGTCTTCTTTTTATATGTATAGACTTCCCATTATAGTAGTTGTTTTTAGATTTAGCTATGGCAGCTTGATTATCACAATGTATAGATATAGCCGACACAGGCCTATGCCAGAGAGGAATGTCTTCTAAAAAGCATCTTAGCCAAGCGGCTTCCTCTCCTGCTTTATCTAGCGCAATAAACTCAGATTCCATAGTGGATCGAGCTATGCAGGTCTACTTGGAACTCTTCCAAGAAACTGCCCCACATGCTAGAGTGAAAACATATCCACTCGTAGACTTAGACTCCTCTGAGTCTAATATCAAGTTTGCATCACAAAATCCCTCAAGGACGGCAGGATACCTTTCATAATTCAAACAAAATGCAACGTGTATTTCAAATACCTCAACACTCTAAAAAGTGCATCCCAGTGTTCCTTCCCTGTATTACAAGTATACCTACTTAACCTACTCACAGCATAAGCAATGTCTGGCCTAGTACAGTTCATCAAATACATCAGACTTCCTATAACTCGTGAGTATTCAAGTTGTGATACTCCATTACCTCTGTTATTTTTGAGTTTACAACAAGGATCATATGGAGTGTAAGCAGGTTTACAATCAAAATGATTGAATTTTCTAAGCACGGATTCAACATAATGAGATTGACTAAGACTATAAACGTTAGAATTTCTCCTAATTTTCATCCCTAAGATTACATCTGCAGGGCCTAAGTCTTTCATGTCAAAGTTCTCATTCAGCATGTTCTTAGTGGAATTAATTACATCCATGTTTGTACCAAGTATAAGCATATCATCAACATACAAGCATACAATCACACAGGCATCATTTACAAGCTTAGTATATACACACTTGTCAGATTCATTGATTCTAAAACCACTAGAAAACATTACATGATCAAATTTTTCATGCCATTATTTAGGTGCTTGTTTCAATCCATACAAAGATTTTTTCAGTTTACAAACTTTGTTTCACAACCTTTCACTACAAAGCCCTCAGGTTGTTCCATGTAAATTTCTTCATCTAATTCACCATGTAGGAAAGCTGTCTTTACATCCATTTGATGTATTTATAGGTTATGAACCGCGTCTATAGCAATTAACATCCTAATGGAAGTAATTCTCGTAACGGGTGAGTAAGTATCAAAGAAATCTACACCTTCCTTTTGTTTATAGCCTTTCACTACTAACCTAGCCTTGTATTTTTGAATATTTCCATCTATGTTACGTTTCCTCCTGAAGATCCATTTACATCCTATGGCCTTACACCCTGGAGGTAAATCTACTATCTACCATTTATCATTTTCTTTGATGGATTCCATTTCACTAATAGAAGACTCTTTCCACCACGGAGCTTCAGAAGAAGTCATGGCTTCTCTATAAGTCTGAGGATCAGACTCTGCTAGTGTTATGAAGTCAGGTCCAAAAGAGGTTTTGGTTCTAGCTCTTTTACTCCTCCTAAGATCAAATTCTAATTCATCTTCCTCTAAAGGTAAAGTCTGACTGGTTGAAGGAACATCTAGGGGATCAACACCTCTCTTACGAGAGTCAGATTTTAAAGGAAAAACATTTTCAAAAAACACAGCATCCCTAGACTCCATAATAGTATTCACACCAATTTCAGAAACATCAGAATTCACAACCATAAATCTATATATAGGTGTATGCTCAGGATACCCTATGAAGACACAGTCAACAGTTTTGGATCCTATCTTGGTTGCTTTAGGTTTAGGGATCTGAACCTTATCCAAACACCCCCACACTTTATAGTATGCTAAAGAAGGTTGTCTACCTTTCCACAGTTCGTATGGAGTTTTATCTGATACTTTAAAAGGTACTCTGTTCAGGATATAGCAGGCTGAGAGGACAGCTTCCCCCCACAAGTTCGAAGGTAATCCTGAACTAATTAACATGGCATTCATCATCTCCTTAAGGGTGTGGTTCTTACGTTCAGCTACTCCATTCGACTGAGGTGAATAAGGAGGGGTAACCTCGTGTATTATGCCATGTTCTACACAAAAATCTCCTATAGGAGTTATGTACTCACCACCACGGTCAGACCTAATGGTTTTAATGGTAGTATTCAATTGGTTTTCAACTTCTAGTTTATACCTCTTAAATGCTTCTAAGGCATCATCCTTACCTCTAAGAAAATAAATATGACAGTTCCTAGTACAGTCGTCTATAAAGGTAACAAACCATTTCTTACCGCCTCTAGTTTGAACTGATTTCATGTCAACTAGGTATGAGTGAATTAATTCTAAGGGTTTAGAATTTCTATGAACATTTTTGCTAAAAGGTTTTCTAGCATACTTTGATTCTACGCATATTTCACATTTGTGTTCCTTTTCCAAACTAAATTTGGGTATGCAGCCCACATTGGCTAATTTAAGCATTGATTTATAATTTACATGTCCAAGTCTACCATGCCAAACGTTCAAAGACTCACAAACATAAGCAGAAGAACCATTATTATTCATTACAGCAGAGTTTACATTAAGCTTATACAGACCCTCAGTCTTATAACCCTGCCCCACATAATGCTTACCCTTAGTTACAACACATTTTCCAGATTCTATTACAATTTTAAAACCCTTATCATCTAAAACAGCACAAGAAACAAGATTTTTGCAGATGTCCGGAACATGAAGAACTTCATTCAAAGTGAGAGTCTTGCCAGAAGTGAGCTTGAACCCAACTTTTCCTTTTCCTACAACCGCAGCTGCAGATGAGTTACCCATATAGAGTTTCTCTCCTTCCCCTACCTTACTGTAGTAGGTGTACATTTCTTTTTTCCCACAGACATGTTTGGTATCCCCAGAGTCTACCCACCAGTCCCTCACATTTGTTACCAAATTTACTTCAGACACCGTGCCAGAAAATTCATCTTTGTTGTTTTCAACAAAATTAGCATTATTTTTATTTTTCTTTTTAAGGTCCTTACGGTTTCTACAGTGAACCGTCATATGGCCAAGATTTCCGCAAGCATAGCAATCACCCTTAATTTTATTAATGCTAGATTTAGGTTTCTGAAACATACCTTTCTTGCCTGGAGGTTTCTTGGAGTTGTTTCGGTTCTTATCAGCATTGGAACCTTTGTGGTCAGTCACATGAGCTTTGTAAGACATGTCCCTTGAAGAAGATACATTTTTGTTCTTGGAGCACAACAATTCTTCAACTTGAATTTTCTTACCCAGTTCAACCATAGTAACTTCAGCAGTTTCATGTCTCAGTTTCTTCTTGTACTCGGACCAGGAAGTAGGCAATTTCTCGATAGCAGTAGACACTTGAAAAGTTTCATCAATCACCATACCTTCGGCAAGAATTTCATTCATAATTTGCTGGATTTCAAGAAATTGATCAACCACAGAGTCATTCACCATTTTATACTCATAAAGCCTAGCTACCAAGAATTGCTTACTTCCGGCAGTTTGAGCTTGGTATTTCGCCTCCAAAGCAGTCCATAAATCAAAAGCAGAAAAGTTTTCTTTCGCATTGTAAAAATCATACAGAGCAACCTCTAAGCAATTCAGAATATGATTTTTAGACATGTAATTGTTCTTCTTCCATTCTTCTAAAGAAGACTCACGACCAGCATCATTCAGTGATTCATCAAAAGGTTCCAGAACATATGAATCCAACTCATGGTAACTCAGAAAAAATAACATTTTTGACTGCCACCTCGTAAAGTCTTTTCCAGTAGACTTTGCAGGCCTTTCAACATCGTTCTTACCCATTGTTACAGACAGAAAACAGAAATATCGTGTTAAGATTGTTGCGTCTGTAACAATAAAACACTCAAGAAAGATTAATTTCTGGAAAGTAAATAGACTCTCAATTGGACTGCAAACAGAGGACAGAGTCACGTGTTCAACACGCTGTCCTTAACACGATATTTGACCGGTACGGCTCAAGAATGAGTGATGCCTATACCCTGTGGTCAAGTTCGTATCCAGGATAAAACTGCCCGTTGGAAGCACTGTTAGCACTACAGTACTTGCCCACTCTTACGACCTCAGCAGCAATTGCGCACGGAATGAAAATAAAGGACCACACAGGGGGAGAAGACGAAAAGAAGAGGATAATAGCTCTTCTGGACACAAATTGAAAATGAAAAATGTGGTCGGTTTATATAGAGGAGAAATGAGAGAAGTCTCATTGATGCGCATTAAATCGAATGGAATTAATTTCAATTAATTCAAATTTTTCGAAACAGTATAAAACGTTCAGGTATTGATTTAAAAAGTTTTATGCATCATAATGTGGTTATAAAACGTTCATGCATCATAATGTGTTTGTAAAACGTTCATGCATTGATTTGAAACGTTTCATGCATCATAATGTGTTTGTAAAACATAAGGAAACATCCTCCGGGTCAGACGCCCCCAACGATTAAGAAATGATTTGTTTAAAATCTTTTAGATAATAATTCAAAGGAAGTTTCGCCAAAAAGATAAGACACACCCGCACCCGCCCGCACGGACGGCGGCGTGCGTGCTTCGGTGCGAAGCACCGCGCGTGTGTGAAAATATGTGGTTGCACCAACTAGCCCATTGCCTAAGTCCTCCCCTCGCACAAAAGTGCTAATGACCCAAGGGCCACTCTTAATATCAAAAAATTCAATACTTATGGAGAGGTATCATCTTTAGTTTTCCCTATGTGGGATTAAAGGTTCATTCACAATAAGTGAAAATGAGCTAGTGTCCTTAGTGACCAATAGGTCCTAAGTTCCAATCCTTTCAAGACCAAAAAATCAAACTATTTTATAAACTCAATTTTTATAAACTCATTTTCTCTAACAGGATTCAAATTAGCAGTTAGTCCGTACATTTGTTTGTCTAAAATCCAGCTAGAAGCTCATTTTGAATTACAATTCCAAACACGCGATTAAGTGACAATAATCAGAACTCCAGAACCTTTATTTTGAAATCCACCTGCAGATTATGCGTCACATCTTTATTATCTAATGCAGGCTATTGAAGGTCGCACTGGTTCACACCATCAGCTTCAACCAATTTTAAGAGGGGCGCATCACGCAAGTTTTCAAGAATGCCACTGTTTGTGCGTTTTTTATAATGAAACGATCCAAGTACCCATTTAATCCTTCCTCCAATGTCAACAAGCAAACACATAAACTTAGCTACCTGTTGATCAAGAGCAACTTGTCCTTGCAACCTTTTTAACAATTGCTGGTTTACGATTCTCAATCTGATAAGTTCATCCTCTATGGAAGCTTCATGGTCTTTTATTCTCTTGGGGTATTCGCGAACAGACTCCCTATTAGGTGCACGATTTTTGGATTTAATTTCAAAAGAGCGGATTGTTTCCTTAGTAGTACTGGGCCGCATGGCTATTTTTTGGTAAATGAAAATACATCGAAAGAGTAGGCATGAGTGTTATAGAGCAGGATATCTTCGAAAAACCTATCCACTGCACGTCTTAGTATATTTTCCATCTTATATATCGAGGATATCATGGAAGTATAGGTGCATCTTGTACATTTTTTTTTTGTTTTGTTTTGTTTTTTTTTGACATCTTAGCCATCTTATCGAGATTCGAGCATATCTTAGAAGTATACGTACGTCTTGTCCATAACTCCAAACAACGTGCACCTAGTAAGGAGTCTGTTCGTAAATACCATGAGATAAAGAAAGACCATGCACCTTCAATGGAGGATGAACTTAATTAACACATTGGGAATTGTAAACCAGCAGTTGTTAAAAAGGTTGCAGGGAGAAGTTGCTCTTGAGCAAAAGGTAGTTAGGTTGAAGTGTCTGCTTGTTAGCATTAGAGGAAGGATTAAAGGGGAACTTGGATCATTTCCTTATCAAAAACCCACAAACAGAATCAGCAGCATTCCGTGAACCCCCTCTACATTGATTGAAGCTTATGATATGATCCCAGTGCGACCTTCAATGCCCTGGATAAGATGATAAAGATGTTGATGTATCTTATGGTGGATTTCAAAATGAAGGTTATGAGACTTCTGATGTTAGTTACTTATAGCACACAAAATTCAAGGTTTCTGAAAAGCAATGCATGTTTCCCGTAAGTATAACAAAAATGAAAAATCTAACATTCCTTTCACTCGATTATATTAATCACCATTTCAAAATAAAATTACATTATTCACGCCCAATCTAACCCATTTTTCATTAGAAAATATATTTTATCTAAAGAAATCAGTTCACATATACAGAGGCAAATGGCGAAAAATGTCGCTGAATGTCGAAATAATACGATACATGGCCACATAGGGTGGCTTCGTTTAACAGTTCCCACTGTGACAACTGACATGTGGCGCATAAGTCAGTTTATCTGTCGGTGGTAGTATACTTACGTATACATTAGTGGAAGGACAACAATTTTGCAGGTGCCTTTGACATTTTAAACAAAAATCAACGCATTCTGTCCAAGAGAGTCGTGCTAATGCATGTAACGACGCATTAGCTGATTAGCATGCACTTGCAAGCTGGTAACTTTATTATCCTAAAGATGCACATACTTTAAATAGATTTAAAATCTGATGGTTTAACCAGATTTGCGTCTGCAAAATGCACATAAATAAATGTGTGTGTTTGTTGTCATTCATTCATGCACATGATAACATTATAAATAATGAAAGATCAACGTGCTTGTGGAAAGCTAAAACATGATTCAGAATCAGTTTGACTTTATACAGCAGCATACTCGTTCGTGTATACAAGGATCTCAATACGCACTGCAAGAAATCAGAGAATTTGTAACATTGGAAAAACGTTAGTATCTGTATATTGTAACGACAAAAAAACGTTGGAAATGTATCGTTTTTATTAGTGTTACAATATTCCATCAACGGTTCATTTTGTTACAATAAATTTTTATTAAATAACGGTTTCATTCGTTGGAATAAATACACCAAATGGTTATCTAGTCAGCACAAGATTTATCTGATGTCATTTTGTTGTAACGGATAGCCGTTATTGTGCAGATCGTAACGGTTTGTCTGTAACAGTTTGGTGTAACAGATACTGTAATGACGACTTTGTGTGTAACTGTTGCCTTATTGCCACCTGTCCTTCCTTGTAACAGATACAACAACGATTTTAATCGTTGTTTGGTTGATTGTAACATATTGGGTTTAACATTTATTGTAACGATTCGCAACCATGATAGCTGAGTGTAACGGCTGTTGTACGACACGTGTCAATCTATTCTAATGTTTAAAGTAACGGCTTCAAACGTTGATGATTGATTGTAACATTTTGGATATAACAGCTTGTTGTAACGATTCGATTCGTAACAGCTGACTTTAACGTTTGTCGTCTGCCACGTGTCTATCGCTTGTAACATATAGACTAACGCCTTTAGACGTTGACAATTCATTGTAACAGTAATGAATTTGCCAGGTGTGCTAATTACTAACAGATTTTATAACGTTGATTCGACGTTGGTAAAAAAAATAACGTTTTTTACTGTTATAAATAAGATCTCATAATTGGACCCTACAATGCAATCAATTTCTGTAACTGCAATACAATTAGTTTCTGAAGCTGCATTGCAATTCATTTCTGAACCTGCAATACTGAAACTGAAACCCATAATTCATTTCTCATTCCACAATACATACATTATCATTCTAGCAGCACAAGGAATTCATTCATTCACAAATCCATACAACAACCAATTGAACCAAGGTTAATTTGTCTCCTAATTCATTCACATATGCAAGTATATACAATTGACGTACTTACATTGAAAGAACTGCTTAAGCCTTAAAAAATACTTTGTTCCCTATATGGTTATAATCAAATGACCATGGTTGTATTTTTCAGCAGTTTCTAAATATAAAAGTGTTGTTCTGCATTATACCTTGGCTGAAAAAAGTTGTTCATGATAAGCCAAAAGAAGTCGTCCTTTGACATCAGAGTAACCTTAACCAGCTCATGGCATCAGCTATTGCCATCGACTCCAGTATCCTGACAGAACAACAAAAATGAAACAGAAACTCAAATTATAATCAGCTCTCGTAGGAGAGAAAGATTCATTCGGTAATTTCGGCAATTCAATTACATGTTCATTGTCATTTTTCAATACATACATTCTCATTATAGACCAACCAATTGAACCAAGATTTGTCTCATCATTCAAATACCTAAGTATATGTGAGTGAAACAACTGCTTGAGGCAAAAAAATAAACATGGTTCCCTATGTTATAAGAAAATGACAAGGTTGTGTGTTTCAGCAGTTTCTAATATAAGCAAGTTTCTAATGCATACATTCTCACAGTTTTTATATGAACATGGCAACCTAAGCAACAAAAGTTTATATTTGACAGACTTGTCACTGGGAATTTATATACATGGTTTCATATGTTAAATTAAGATGACAACAAACAATGCACTGATATTGCAAGACTTTAATCACCAATTAATAGAAGTAGAGAAAATAATGTCTCGCTTGGTACAAGTTCTTTCCCTCGCTTGGTACATCTTTACAAGGCCATCACTGTCTCGCTTATTTAACCAACTTCATCATAGACCCCCACACAGTGGGACTGATCCGCTTCAGGTGTTCGCATCAATGAATTCTCGAAAAACAGAGATAATGGTACCATCAGTCAACCAAATTTTCAGTAAGTAATGCAAGAAACTCTAATTTGTCAAGAGTTTACCCACTAATTGTAATTACAGTGGTAAGTTGTACCTTTTGGCAGGAATCATGTGAAACACATACTCAAAGGGATCACAATAGGTAAAGCAAACAAACCTGAGATTACAATGACTTGTCAACTCTCTGCAGTAGGTATTCTCCAGCTTCAGGTGTTAGCATCAGTGAAACCTCACAAAACAAAAGGAGAATTGTAGCATGTAAGTGTATCAGCCGGAGGTAGCGAATGATAACAAGGAAACAAATAATTATAACAGTTCAGTCACCAGTAAAATTAGAGAGGAGAATGTTTTGCTCGTCAGGTTAGCTGCATTAATCTCCTTCAATTACAGCAAACCTAACGACTATAACATCTCCACTCCGAAAACTCGATGGTGGTAAGTTGTACCTTATGGCAGAAATCATGTAACACATACTTGAAAAGAATGAATAGATGTAGCTTGAATAGATCATAATAGGTAATGAAACAAACCTGATATTAAAATAACTTGCCAACTTTTTCCATAGTAGGTAATCTCCAGCTTCGGGTGTTAGAATACATAAAACCTTGCAAAACAAATAATTATCGGTCAGATGCATGGCATCTGAATAAGCAAATGACATATTTGAAGAGATCATAAAAGGTATGGGTAACAAACCTGAGATTAAAAAGGATACCTGCGGTATCCCATGATCATGGGATTTGCATATATGAAAGAAACATAACTGATAAACTTCTGTATCAACATTCTTGTCCACCCCAAAGTTCCTGAAAACATACAAAAAAACGATATGAAATATCAGAAGAGGAGACAAGGTTGCCCCTCTTCCCTCCTCCTTTACCCGGGCTAGGGACCGGAATTTAAAATAGCAAAGTTAAAAAGGGGGAGGGGACAAATAAAAGAAAGTAAATAAAAGACATTCATATATAGATATACACAAAGCAGTACAACCCGATACACTCAGAGAAGTATATTTTTAAGAAATATTTAAAGTGACATAAAACTGAAAGGAACTTTTCTGGGGTACATTCTAGCTAGAGAGTGAAAAAAGACTCCACAAAATATAAACATCAATTTGTATATATTAGTGTAAGGAAAGCTGCACAAAAAAAGATGTTTCAAACTGCTTAGTCTAGATCTGGCAGGACCAACCAGTTTGCAGGAAAGACTAAGAAGCTTTCAGAGTTACACTCTAACTAAAGAGTGACTAAATCAAAAGAACGCAACAAAATATAAGAAGCAGCATATGTATAAAAAGTAAGGAAAGCTGCATCAAAAGATAAGTTCCAAACTGCTTAATTTACCGGTTGCAAGACCAACCGATTTGCAGGCCAGATTAAAAATCCACCCATAACATAATCTGCCAATGTTTAGCATTTGTTCGGGCCTTGAGGAGCATAGGGTACATGATACTGCACATCAAGAATACCCTCAATGCATACCTTCCTATCGTCATGATTAACACTAACCCCGTGACTGATTTCTCCACGCGATCCGTTAACCACATAACCTGTTGCGGTTGTCTCCATTTTTTTGTTAATAAGACGAACTTGAGGCTCTCCTTCTGCAGGTATAGTATTAGCAGCAGCGCCAGGTTAAATGACGGGAGAATGGATATCAGGGACTTGTGCTCTGCTTTGACAATTGGAATTGTTCTGTTGTCTTGCCATGATGAAACTAAAAATAACCTATTACCAAAACCATGCCATTCAATTCAATAGTTGATTAAAAAAGTTATTATCTCTAACTATAAAAGTTAAGGACGTAAATGAATTACAGATTGAAGCTCACCTTTGAGAGAACACTTAACTCCTCTTAGATCATGTCCATCGTGCCTTCATTACCAGCTGGAGTAAATGAATTGGATTTTGCACTCGCGGCTATTGAAGAACCAAATTCTCCTTGTATTGCTTCCTTCTTGGTAACAGTCGATGAAAAGCCTCGGCAATAACTTCGATTAGATTCATCACCAAAAACGTACTTGAGTAACTGTATCATTGGTAATATCTACAACAGCCTCAAAACCGACTTCAAATTCATCCTTTCTCTTTTTACGACAGCCTTCACTTTTTCCTGAAATCCAAAAGAACCAAACTGTAAATAATTAAATTTATGTGAACTTTGAACAACATATGATGGTCCAATACTCACATATGCTTGAACTGCACTTGGATGTACAGCTCCATTTTCCCTACATGAGCCAGCATCCAGCTCTCACCACGACACTCGATAAACGTACCTTCTTTTTTGGCATGTACAATCAATATGGTCAGTAAGGGTTGTCCAAATAAAATAGTTTGAGAATTTAATGTTAAGACCACTATGTTAGAAAGTACTTACAACTCTGTAGGATTTGTTGGCATGGGAGAGTCTACCTAAACAATGTCGGATCATTCTCTTCCGCTGGTTCTCAACATATCTAGCATGCTTTTCCTGCATGCCAGGCTGGTACTCATTATGCACAAATCGTTTCCAAACATAATCATTAACACCATAAGGGAATGCTACATCCATCTCTTCCCGAGTCTCGAGCTTTTTCAGAATGTTAAGGCGTAACTCCCAATTGAATGAACGAAACTTCTGGGGAAATATTTTTTGGAAAAATGGCCTGAAAAGAGACTCATCATATGTGAAACAAAATTTTCCCTGAAACGACGAAGTATTTTTGCCAGCCATAAACAATAACTTGGTAGTTGGTCTATAAACACTGATATGTATAAGTGGAGCAAACCATAGAATGAAATGTATAGGAGATAATAAGTTACCATGAGTGTGTTCCAGACTTGGTCCTTGAAGTCTACAGGAATGAGCCTCCAGTCTTTGTAGTCAATTGGACAGTGAACTCGAATGAGTTCCCCTGCAAGAGTTGCAAACTTTGATGCATATTCGCCAAATGGTCTTCCGCATTCATCTATTTCAACCAAGAGTCTGGGTGGAAGTTATGCCTCCTCCAAGTCATAATCATATTGAGTTTCATCATGAGATAGAGAACCATTTTCATAACTACCATGAGATGGAGTACTACAAACATCAGATGCAGAACCAGTTTCATTGGTAGACACAACATGATCTGAAGAGTGAGAATCCTGACTTGACAACATCTTCATACCAAACAACAAAAAACATATTAGGTATTTGAACTAAAATGAGAGCAAACCTAGCAGTGTACGAAAATACAAAACCCCAAATTATGGTTGAAATCTATGGAAGGAGATTATAACCAACAAAGGTATAATTCTAAAGTAATAAGAACAACCTATGAAAAAAAACTTCATAACCATGTAGAAACCCTGAGTTTGGTCGTAATCTATGGAAAGAGATAACAACCAAATACCAAGAATTGCAAAGTAGTAATTAAATAACAACATACAAGTAAATCTATGAAGGAGATACCAACCAACAAAAAAGAAACCCTAATTTGAAATATATATTCCAAAGTAAAAGCTACATAGATTACCTCTGGAGAATGAACGAGGTACAGATATGGATGCGAGGTAAGAGGTACGGAAGAAGAAAGGGGTATAAGTGAGAATGGTGAAGAAGGTTGGTGAGAATGGAGGGAAAGAAATTAAGATCTTCATCTCCCTCTGTTTATAGAGAAGGATTATATTTGAAATCATTCTGAAAATTTGAGAAAGGGGAAAATGAAATTTGAGAGGGAATAAGAAAGGTTTCTCAAATTTGAGAGGGAATTAGAAAAGGTTTCTCAAATTTGAGAGGGAATTGAAATCTAAAAGATGTATCAGAGTGGGGATTTGAGAGGGAACGAAATTTGAGACGCAAAATTGAAACCTACTTTTTTGGACAAGAGAGAAGAGTACAATAATAGAGGAGAGATTTCCTTTTCTCTCAAAATATCTAGGTCAAAGGTGTTAGAGCACAGATCGGTTGACCTCGCATGCGTTGCTATATCAAGCATGTTTGTCAATGTTAGTGACCAAAACTATGAGTCTTGATTTCTAGTCTATTATAGCTAAGTCTCAGACTAGGATAGAAAAGTGTAGTTGAGCTCAAGGACTTCATTGCGATTCATCATACAACAACGAAGATTTACTCAAGGAACCGTGGAACTTCATCAACAAAAAGGTATGTAGAGACTTGAAATTATCTATCACACAAAAGTCTATCTATTTTATCTCCTACTTCTTGTGAGACAAAAAGTCGTATGTTAATATAGACTGGATCATACACATTTGACATTTCGAGTTGAGTATTCACTACTTATCTTTTTCTCGAAATCGTGTGTTGGTAAAGCGTTTTGCTTTGATCAAGTTTATCTTCACCTAATGACGAAAGTCATGAAAAGTTTCAATTACTTTGAGAATTGCTCTGACGTGAAACGGTATGTGAATAACGGCTATATAACGTCCTTTGAGAATGTCTCAATGATTGGAACGGAGTTTAGATTACATAACCATGTATTCCTTAATCCGAAGTTTTCGAACTTTGTTGATTGAGAGAAACCGAAGGAATTGGCTTTGCCAAGTCCGCGAACTCAGTTTGCGAACTCAGTCCGCGAATTGACGGAAGTTCTCTCGCCAAGAATTTCTGCTGGGATTTTCCAAAAACTCGTTTGCGTGTTTAGTCCGCGAATTGGCGGAAGTCTCTTTGCCGAGATTTTCTGTTGAGTTTGGAAAACTCTATCGGTTGCCTTAAGTCCGCGAACTTGTTTGTGAGCTTAAGTGGTAATTATCTAAAGATGTGCTCTGAACATGAAACTTAAATTACTAAGGAATGCTTAATGCAAACCGTGTCTATAAAGTTCATGATACGATTCATCGAATCGTATCATCTTTGTTTCAATTGTGTCTTGTGTAGTTACATAAGATCTCATAGCAATTGAACAACTCTCTAACTAGTTCATTTGAGTCAATTGAACTAGTTATGGTGAAGATGAACTAGGTTAATATGAAATACCAATATGGTTAACCTTTTGGGTTACTATGTTGAACCAACATACACGTACACGTTTGGGCATGGTTTTCACAAACCCAGTAAACGTATACCAAGTGTGTGTGACAAGCTAAGTTTTCGATCTAAGGGTTGAGAAATATTATCTTGAATCTAAATCAGGTTTTCATCTAACGGTGAATATGGATTTCTTTGTAACTAAGGAAAAACCCTGATTTGAAGGCTATATAAAGGAGACATCTAGAATTGTGCAAAACTAATCCCCACACGTCTGTGTGATACTAGTGCGCTCGCTAGAGTCGATTCTCCTTTAATCTTTGGTTTTCTTCTCTAAAATCAGGTTAACGACTTAAAGACTTCATTGGGATTGTGAAGCCAGAACGATACTACTTTTATCAAAGTTGTGTGATCTGATCTTGCATCTTCTATCGTACGAGTACAATCTATTGATTGGCTTGAGATCGTGAGAGTTCTCCGATAGGAAAGATAAAGAAGTCACAAACATCTCCGTCTCACTGTTTGTGATTCCTCGACAAACCGCTTGTGTAGTTAAGAAGGATTGTTGAGAGGTGATTGATTAATATAGGCTGTTCTTCGGGAATATAAGACCGGACTATCAATTGGTTCCTGTTCACTTTGATTTTATATCTTAAGACGGAACAAAACCTAAGGTTTTTCTGTGGGAGACAGATTTATCCTTTGATAGACTTTTCTGTGTGAGACTGATTTGTTTATTATCAAGTCTGCGATTTTGGGTTGCAGCAACTCTTAGTTGTGGGTGACATCAGCTAAGCGAATCAAGTGCGCAGTATCCTGCTGGGATCAGAGGCGTAGGAGTACAACTGTACCTTAGATCGGTGGGAGACTGATTGGGGTTCAACTATAGTCTAGTCCGAAGTTAGCTTGTAGTAGGCTAGTGTCTGTAGCGGCGTAATACAGTGTATATTCAATCTGGACTAGGTCCCGGGGTTTTTCTGCATTTGCGGTTTCCTCGTTAACAAAACTTCTGGTTTCTGTGTTATTTATTTTCCGCATTATATTTTATATAATTGAAATAATACAGGTTGTGCGTTAAGATCATGAATTAGAAATCCAACCTTTGGTTGTTGATTGATATTGATTGATCCTTGGATATTGGTCTTTGGTACCGTCCAAGTTATTCCTTGTGTTTGATTAAAGACTCACTATTGTTTTAGCTTGAGTAAATCAAAACAAGTGAGAGATATTGACTCCTTGAGATACTTTAATCTAGATTGAGTGTGACTGTCTAGTTGATTCTCTAGCAAAGTATTTCGGAGTTAGTCCATACAGATTGTTAAGCGAGATATTGGGTGGGGTTGTTAGACCCCCGCTTTTTCAATTGGTATCAGAGCAGGCAAACACTTTTAAAGACCTTAAAAGTCTGTGTTTGTGGCGATCTGACTATATGGACCATAAAGTCTCAACTGATGCTTCACCAGGTTAAAAAAATAATTGTAGGAAAAGGTCTGATAAACTGGTTACTCTTCAAAAGAGATTGGAAGAACAAATCCGGATCTATTCTGATCTTGTTGCAGAAATTGCAACTCTTAAGGATTTGATATCTAGTAAGAGTCTCTCATTAAATCTGAGAGAATCCAGTTGTTCCTTTCTAAAGATTTGTCACCATTCAGATAATGTTTCAACAATCGCCTATTGAGAAAACTGATGTGACTGGGAACCACTCAGACAAATGTCAAGAGTCTGAATTATATAGATGCTCATCCGATCATCCTAAACAAGCCTGTATGTCTTCTTTAAGGAGTCTGGAGGCTGAAAGTAATCCTTGCAAGAATACTTTGCAACCTTGTGTTACTCAAAAAGGATATACAATTCTGTCAGGAAATTCCAAACAGAAAAGTACTGATAATATGAGTAATCTTGCCTTGTGCTCTACCTATTCCCTTCAATGGTGTAGTGACAGTCGTTGTGGTCTTTTTCTACATGTGCTAGGCGATTCTCCACTGTGTGTGTGGTCTATCGTTTCTAAAAGAGGAGTACACTCTACAATCAGAACAAAAGGAGAACTTCCGATTGGTTGTTATTCTTTTCAATTAGAACCAAAAAATATTGATGCAACTCTAAACAACCTCTCTTGGAAAAAGACAATGGATGATGAGTTAGATCAACTTCATAGACAAGTCGTGTGGAATCTTGTACCGAACAAGTCCAAAGTCTATAATATTGGTTCTAAATATGTTTCAAGAAATAAGGGAGGTTATTTAGATAGTTTCATAGATAATCTCAGACTCATTCCTCAAGGACACTCTGATAGACGCATTTATGTGTCTAATATGTCTCTATTGTATGTATTCTTAGTGCTCAATTTTGTATTTATTGTGTTCTTTTATGTCTTTGTAGGAATTCTTAGAGAAATAAGCTCTTGCGGCGATATTGGCTCAAAAAGTGGTGTTTTACACCCGAGGATAGAGTACTAAAGGCACCCTCGAAATGCACCGGAAGCGTCCCAGAAATGTGCCGGAGGAATTACTATTTCCACCCCAAAATTACTATTTCCACCCCAATTGCTATTCGCACCCCCAGTTTGGATAGGGGGACACCATCTTCTTCATTTCAAAAACTGAATTTTGGCGGGAAAACGTGCATGAGAACTGGCAGAAGTTTGATCGAATTTTTTAACGTGTTATAGGGAGATTAAATGGCTGAGACTTGGCAGGAAGATGTGATTAATCCTAAGGAAGATATTTTGGGTGGCGGGTCCGATCGAATTTGGCTAGAATCGTCTAGGAAATTCACGAGTTGGGAACAGGGCAGTTCATGTCTGTCACGGGTTTGAGAGAATTTTTGGAGGAATTCGAACGTGTTCTGATGATGCATGGAGGACTCTAACACACTTTTGGACCGTGTAGAAGACAATTAAGGTGAGTTTCCATGAAATTAACAGCTGCAGATACGTAATCGAAATAAAAAAGGAAAAAAAATATATTATGAACTGTCCGAGTAATGGAAGATTTTTGGGAGTTATTGCAAAGGATTTCGTCTACCTGTTGAGTATAAAAAGACTTCTGGGGTAGAGTAGAAGGCTGTCGAGAGTTGGGAGGAGAGGAGAGAAGGATACAGAGGGAGAATCACCATTTTTCTCTGCTGCTGCTGCTGCTGCCATTGATGAAGAGGAAGAACATGAAGAACGGACAAGCAGAAGCAGTCGTTTATCAACAGTGAAACGACTAGCGTGGGTCGCAGCACAGTCTAAACAGTAGCAACACTTGTCATTTATCGTTCATTCTGAGACGCTTTTTGTGCGTCGCAGATTACAGTTTACACCATTTTCTCTTCTTCTCATCATTTGTAAATCATTTTTGAGCCATGATAAATTATTTTGAGAGCATTTATACTATGATGAGCTAATTCCCTCGTAACCAAGGCAATGGAGGAAGCTATTCACGCAACATAAATGGGTAACTATTTCATTTAATTATATAATTCACCTAATCGCTGCTTTTGTGGAGTTTTAAATTGTTTGAATGATTGTCTTAATTATTTGTTATTCAGTTTGATAGGTTATGCTTGGTTTAATCTCTTGATAATCTATGCTTAAGGTTTACAAATAATGTTTGAGAATTTGTATGATTGATAGTGAATTAAAGATAAAAGAGGACTTAAGAATTGAATAGAGTTTTGAAATATTTATCATAATTTTGCGTAGTAGTGGAATCTAGTGTCTTGGTTACCTCTCGCCCAAATTGTTAATATTTTGTATAATTATTTATTAAGTCTAAAAAAATTATCCTTCACAAGTCCGAGAGTTTGAACCTTATTACTACAACCCCCATTAAATCATTAATCACACTCACAAGTTGAAGAATTTGAGTCCAAAGAGACGTTTGTTACTACGGAATATTCCTTATCCTTTCAACCTTATTATATCGGTAGCAAGTCCTATGTGACAAGCACTTCCAGGAAAAAAAGAAGAAGAATCTCTGCTCATGTGTCTTACCATAGAAAGTCACTGTGGGATAAACGAGGGGAGCCTTTTGGTCCCATCGTTTCTACCTAAACCTAGACGTTCGCGTCCCCATGTTTGTCTTGAGAAAATGGGTATTTGCGTCTTTTTGACTCAAGGAGTGTATTTTTGCTTATTGTTTTGTTTTTATCTATAAATATCTCTACCTACAAAAGCTTTTGTTTGTCCAGGGTTTTAGTCGTTCGCAAACGGAGAATCTCAAAAATTTATGTTTCATAGAACCTGTTACTAGATGCAGCACAAGCAGGAATGTAACTCTGGCAGCTAATGTACGTCGGTGTACTGGGATTCCCTCCACAAGTTTGAAGAAAGTGAAGACTACAATTAATGGTAAAAATCCTTTCCTTAATTGATTCTTGTCTTCTTATCAAAGTGTTGAAAATTTCAGGAATCTGGTAAAAGATTTCATCAGCAAAAGAAACAACTTAAAATCTCGGATCGCTGCATCCTTAGATGATATAATTCACTATGAACGAATGTTGTCTCAATCTACAAACACTGTACGAAAACTAGAAAAGGAACTTAGTAAATTTACAGTGTTTTCAAAAGATTTGGAGGAGTTGAATGATCCCTTTGTCAATGGACTTTTCAATAACGAGAAGAAGTTCTCTGAAGAAAATTTGGAAAAGTTCATTAATGCCTAGTACATCTTATTTTTTGGATTAGTTGGAAGAATAACTAGCGTCTTGAATAGCGAAGATTTTGACTACACATAGCTAGATGCTATATGTTGAGCATTCTTGAACTAAATTAATCATCTTGATTGGTTATTTAGTTATTTTCTTCGAAAGTCTTCTTTTGTCGAGCAAAATCTTTTGACAATTAAATTGATTGCTTCGGTGATTAGTTTGGTTGTGTATTCCTGTTAGATTAATTATAGGTTCTCTTGTAATTAATCTAGTTGAGTTTTTCATATATTCCACAAGTTCTTGTGTTGAGTATATGAACTGCTATACTAATCATGTTCTATTGGTTGATGTAGTCGTATATTCCGTAAGGTTTTCTTTATGTTGAGGCTCCGTGTGGTTATCTTAGTCGTAGCTCCGTGAGTTTTCTTATGTTGAGCACAATCAATTAAATTGATCACTTTTGTGGTTTGATTTAGTTGCGTATTCTGATTAATTTAATCATGGGTTTACTTGTGATTAATTTGGTTGAGTTTTGTATATAGAAAATCATTTCCATGGTTTTTGGTGTCCAATTAAAAAATCCTTCTTTTCTTTCGAAATTAAGGTCGATCTTGTTGTTCTTTCGGGAATGACATCAAATGGGGGAGAGTTCTTTTGAACTTGTGATTAATGGTAATATCTTGTGGGGTGTGCGGCTGTGGAATTTTGTAGGTGTTATCTTGTATCTTAAAACTCCTTGATGAATGCATTTAGCTTCGGCTTTATGATTGCATCTAAATTAAGTTGGTATGTATTTTTTTTCTTTTAGTCTATGAAATGTCTCTTGTGGAAATTTCATTATGATCCCGTTATTTTACCTTTGCCAATTTTATTGATAAAAAGGGGGAGAAATAATGTAGTTCACACTACAAATACATATGGTTTTCGGATCATTGTGTAAGGGGGAGTGGTTTCCATGATCGAGATGGAGTATTGACTAAGGGGGAGTGATACGTATCACCATAGTATTGTTGTTAAATTCGTGATGCAATTGGACTTTGATGTTGCATAATGATACTATGACACTGTATAATAATGATAGAGAATCTCGATTTCTCTCATTGTTATAGCTACGGATCTTCAACAATGGTGGTGCTAAACTTACAACCTTTGGGATCATTGGAGTATTTGGAAGGAAGAAGATTTCAAGGAACGTTAAAGATTAGACTATGGAATATGAGCCACTAAAGTTTATCTTTTTTGTATTCCATATGTATTAATAGTTTTGTCACTAAAATTGACAAAGGGGGAGATTGTTAGAGCATAGCTCGCTCGACCTCGCATGTGTTTCTATATCAAGCATGTTTGTCAATGTTAGTGATCAAAACTATGAGTCTTGATTTCTAGTCTATTATAGCTAAGTCTCGGACTAGGATAGAAAAGTGTAGTTGAGCTCAAGGACTTCATGACGCTTCATCCTACAACGACGAAGATCTACTCAAGTAACCGTGGAACTTCATCAACAAAAAGGTATGTGGATACTTGAACTTATCTATCACTCAAAAGTCTATCTATTTTATCTCCTACTTCTTATGAGACAAAAAGTCGTATGCTATATGGACTGGATCATACACATTTGACATTTCGAGCTGAGTATTCACTACTTATCTTTTTCTCTAAATCGTGTGTTGGTAAAGCGTTTCTCTTTGATCAATTTTATCTTCACCTAGTGACGAAAGTAATGAAAAGTTTCAATTACTTTGAGAATTGCTCTGACGTGAAACGGTCTGTGAATAACGGCTATATAACGTCCTCTGAGAATGTCTCAATGATTGGAATGAGAGTTTAGTTTACATAACCATGTATTCCTTAATCCGGAGTTTTCGAACTTTGTTGATTGAGAGAAACCGGAGGAATTGGCTTTGCCAAGTCCGCGAACTCAGTCCGAGAACTGACGGATGTTCTCTTGCCGAGAATTTGTGCTGGGATTTTCCAAAAACTCGTTTATGTGTTTAGTCCGCGAACTCAGTCCGCGAACTGGCAGAAGTCTCTTTGTCGAGATTTTCTGCTGATTTTGGAAAACTCTGTCGGTTGGCTTAAGTCCGCGAACTTGTTTGTGAACTTAAGTGGTTATGATCTAAAGATGTGCTATGAACATGAAACTTAAATTACTAAGGAATGCATTATGCAAACCGTGGCTATAAAGTTCATGAGACGATTCGTCGCATCGAATCATCTTTGTTTCAATTGTGTCTTGCGTAGTTACATAATATCTCATAGCAATTGAACAACTCTCTAACTAGTTCATTTTAGTCAATTGAACTAGTTATGGTGAAGAAGAACTAGGTTAATATGAAATACTCATATGGTTAACCTTTTGGGTTACTATATTGAACCAACATACACGTACACGTTTGGGCATGGTTTTCACAAACCCAGTAAACGTCTACCCAAGTGTGTGTGACAAGCTAAGTTTTCGATCTAACGGTTGAGAAATATTAGCTTGAATCTAAATCAGGTTTTCATCTAACGGTGAATATGGATTTCTTTGTAACTAAGGAAAAACCCTGATTTGAAGGCTATATAAAGGAGACATCTAGAATTGTGCAAAACTAATCCCCACACGTCTGTGTGATACTAGTGCGCTCGCTAGAGTCGATTCTCCTTTAATCTTTGGTTTTCTTCTCTAAAATCAGGTTAACGACTTAAAGACTTCATTGGGATTGTGAAGCCAGACCGATACTACTTTTATCAAAGTTGTGTGATCTGATCTTGCATCTTCTATCGCACGAGTACAATCTATTGATTGTCTTGAGATCGTGAGAGTTCTCCGATAGGCAAGATAAAGAAGTCACAAACATCTTCGTCTCACTGTTTGTGATACCTCGACAAACCGCTTGTGTAGTCAAGAAGGATTGTTGAGAGGTGATTGATTAATCTAGGCTGTTCTTCGGGAATATAAGACCGGACTATCAATTGGTTCATGTTCACCTTGATTTTATATCTTAAGACGGAACAAAACTTAGGTTTTTTCTGTGGGAGACAGATTTATCCTTTGATAGACTTTTCTGTGTGAGACAGATTTGTTTATTATTAAGTTTGTGATTTTGGATTGCAGCAACTCTTAGTTGTGGGCGAGATCAGCTAAGGGAATCAAGTGCACAGTATCCTGCTGGGATCAGAGGCGTAGGAGTACAACTGTACCTTGGATCGATGGGAGACTGATTGGGGTTCAACTATAGTCCAGTCCGAAGTTAGCTTGTAGTAGGCTAGTGTCTGTAGCGGCGTAATACAGTGTGTATTCAATCTGGACTAGGTACCGGGGTTTTTCTGCATTTGTGGTTTCCTCGTTAACAAAACTTCTGGTTTTTGTGTTATTTCTTTTCCGCATTATATTTTATATAATTGAAATAATACAGGTTGTGCGTTAATATCATCAATTGGAAATCCAACCTTTGGTTGTTGATTGATATTGATTGATCCTTGGATATTGGTCTTTGATACCGTCCAAGTTATTCCTTGTGTTTGATCAAACACTCGCTATTGTTTTAGCTTGAGTAAATCAAAACAAGTGAGACATATTGACTCCTTGAGATATTTTAATCTAGGGTGGTGTTGTTAGACCCCCGTTTTTTCAAAAGGCGTCCGGATCTAGGTAAATTTGGTCAAAATTGTGGTCAAGATGATCAAATTTATGGTCAAATTGGTCAAATTTGTGGTCAAGTTGGTCAAAAGTGTGGTCAAGTTGATCAAATTGTGGTCAAACACATAATCGGAAATAAAACAAGGCATACTAAGTTTGCAAGATTACCATATAAAGATTACAGACCCAATGTTCTCGTCCAGGTGAGGTTTGAGGTGTGAAATATATCAGATTGGATGAAACTACAACCTATTACTTAACTCAGGTTACACGATAAACATATACAGACCCGATGTTCTCGTACAGGTGAGGTTTGAGGTGTCAAATATATCAGATTGGATGAAACTGCAACCTATTACGGAACTCAGGTTGCAAGATTACCATATACAGACCCGATGTTCTCGTCCAGGTGAGGTTTGAGGTGTGAAATATATCAGATTGGATGAAACTGCAACCTATTACCGAACTCATGTTGCAAGATTACCATATACAAACCCGATGTTCTCGTCCAGGTGGGATTTGAGGTGTGAAATATATCAGATTGGATGAAACTACAACCTATACCGAACTCAGGTTGCAAGATTACCATATATAGACCCGATGTTCTCGTCCAGGTGGGATTTGAGGTGTGAAATATATCAGATTGGATGAAACTGTAACCTATTACTGAACTCAGGTTGCAAGATTACCATATACAGACCCGATGTTCTCGTCCAGGTGAGGTTTGAGGTGTGAAATATATCAGATTGTATGAAACTGCAACCTATTATTGAACTCTGGTTGCAAGATTACAATATACAATCTCGATGTTCTCGTCCACATGGGATTTGAGGTGTGAAATAAGATTGGATGAAACTGCAACCTATTACAAAACTCATGTTGCAAGATTACCATATACATACTCGATGTTCTCGCCCAGCTGGGATTTGAGGTGTGAAATATATCAGATTGGATGAAACTGCAACCTATTACTGAACTCATGTTGCAAGATTACCATATACAGACCCGAAATTCTCGTCCAGGTGAGGTTTGAGGTGTGAAATATATCAGATTGGATGAAACTGCAACCTATTACCAAACTCATGTTGCAAGATTACCATATACAGACCCGATGTTCTCGCCCAGCTGGGATTTGAGGTGTGAAATATATCAGATTGGATGAAACTGCAACCTATTACTGAACTCCTGTTGCAAGATTACCATATACAGACCCGAAATTATCGTCCAGGTGAGGTTTGAGGTGTGAAATATATCATATTGGATGAAACTGCAACCTATTACTGAACTCAGGTTGCAAGATTACCATATACAGACCCGATGTTCTCGTCCAGGTGAGGTTTGAGGTGT
>NC_039358.1:212101575-212104990 GCF_003573695.1 Papaver somniferum
TATCAGATTGGATGAAACTGCAACCTATTACCGAACTCATGTTGCAAGATTACCATATACAGACCCGATGTTCTCGTCCAGGGGGGATTTGAGGTGTGAAATAAATCAGATTGGATGAAACTGCAACATGTCACTGAACTCATGTTGCAAGATTACCATATACAGACCCGATATTCTTGTCCAGGTGGGATTTGAGGTGTGAAATATATCAGATTGGATGAAACTGCAACCTATTACCGAACTCATGTTGCAAGATTACCATATACAGACCCGATGTTCTCGTCCAGGGGGGATTTGAGGTGTGAAATATATCAGATTGGATGAAACTGCAACATGTCACTGAACTCATGTTGCAAGATTACCATATACAGACCCGATATTCTTGTCCAGGTGGGATTTGAGGTGTGAAATATATCATATTGGATGAAACTGCAACCTATTACTGAACTCATGTTGCAAGATTACCATATACAGACCCGATGTTCTCGTCCACGTGGGATTTGAGGTGTCAAATATATCAGATTGGATGAAACTACAACCTATTACTGAACTTAGGTTGCAAGATTACCATATACAGACCCGATGTTCTCATCCAGGTGGGATTTGAGGTGTCAAATGTATCAGATTAGATGAAACTGCAACCTATTACTGAACTCAGGTTGCTATTGATATCAAAAAATACGAAAATACCCCTAGCGGAACAGGAGCATTAAATTTTCATTGCTTTCAAATTTACGAAAATATCCCTGAGGGAAGAGGTGCATTAAAATTTTCGGTGATTTCAAAAAATACGAAAATACCCCTGCCGGAACAGGCACATAGAATTTTCCTTGATTTTAAATTTACGAAAATACCTTCGACGGAGCAGGTGCATCAAATTTTTCTTGATTTCAAAATTACGAAAAATACCCCTGGCGGAATGAGCATAAAATTTTCCTTGATTTAAAATTTACGAAAATACCCCTGAGGGAACAGGTGCATCCAAATTTTCGCTGATTTCAAAAAATACGAAAATACCCCTGCCGAAACAAGCGCATAAAATTTTCCTTGATTATAAATTTATAAAAATACCCATGGTGGAACAGGTGCATCAAATTTTCCTTGATTTCAAAATTACGAAAATACCCCTGGCGGAACAGAAGCATCAAAATTTTCGATGATTTCAAAAAATACGAAAATACCCCTGCCGGAACAAGCGCATAAAATTTTCCTTGATTTCAAAATAACGAAAATACCCCAGGAGGAACAGGTGCATAAAATTTTTCTTGATTTTAAATTTACGAAAATACCCCCGACGGAACAGGTGCATCAAATTTTTCGTTGATTTTAAAATTATGAAAATACCCCTGGCGGAACAAAAGCATAAAATTTTCCTTGATTTCAAATTTATAAAAATATCCCTGGCGGAACAGGCGCGTAATATTTTCCTTGATTTCAGAAAATCATATAACACCCCTGCCTGAACAGGTCCATTGCATTTTTAACAATCACAATCACACATACACACATGTATATAATAATAAATATATATATATATATATGTTTTACACAGTACACACAAAATGTCTTCAAAGGGTGTGCTACAGGAAAACGGAAAAACATGGATCACATCCACATAGCGATCTGTGAACAAAATATATACCGTCGTCGTATCATCCACATGGCAATTGTTCTGTTTTGTTAACCATATACCAAAAAATAAACCAAAAAAATATACCCCTAGGTATCACCACTAAGTATATATATACCAAAACATACCCGCAAAAAGTTAGTTCATCCATCAACAGTTAGAACAATGTCCTCATTCATCATCATCTGTAGAATCTTCCTCATATAAGTCATATCCATTATGTTCCTCAGATTCATCTTCTTCATATTCATCTTCCTCTTCTTCCACATCTTCATCCTCTTCTTCCTCATCTTCATCTTCGTCGATGACTTCACTTGTCTCATCTTCCTCATAGTCTTCATCATCATCGTCGTTATCTTCAGTATCCACTAGTGCTTGAGCATAATCCTCCTCTTCGGGATCAACAGGCCCCATGAGAAAGTCATTCCAATTTTCTGCTTCTATTTCTTCCTCCAAATCAGCCTGCGGGAGCTGCTCTACCTCCTCATCTGGTGAGTATGCTCGTGCACATGCTGAAAAGGTTCCCAATCTGGTTCAGCCTCAGATTCAGTATCAAAGGCTAGCAAATATACTTGTGGAGGATATCGCGGAATACTTGCTGCAAGTAATGCATGTGCACGACGAAACTGTTCGTCTCTGAACTTATCATACTCCTCTTGCAAAGCAGCTTCTTCAGCAGCCTTCCTCCAGCGTGCCGCGTCATCCTTTTTAACTTTGAGTCATATTTCATGACATGGGACGAAGTTGTTCACACGCTTCTGGAGCTGTTTCAACTGTTCAGGGGTCATGAGTTCAATCATTTTATAAGACTCAGCAAGAGGATCCTTGGAGCTGCCTGCCTTTGCTTCATCATCCGAACAACAGACCTTAGGCTTCTTTCCTTTCTTGTTTCTCTCCCTCTCATGTGACGAATCAGGACTGCGGCTCCTCCTTGACGCCATACAACAGTGTATAAAAATTATTGCTGCAAAACAATTACTTTGGTGTTAAACATAACCAAATACATTGCAAGAGAGACAACAATTTGCATTTTCATTCAAAAAACAGATCAAATCCTAGAAACAACAACAGAAACAATCTTGATTTTCACTCAAAAAACAGATCAAACCCTAGAAAAAAAGTTAACAACCACCACAAAACTTAAATCAAACACATTTGCATAGTAGAATAATGTAATTCAAACAAAATCCATATCATGATTTCACTTAATTCTTGAATCAATCACACACCACCAACACAAACAAATTGTTCCCACTAGATAGTCTACCACAAAACAGAGTAACAAAAAAAATTAAAATAATACATTAAGTGCTATTACACTTCTCTGTATTCTCTTTGCAACAAAGAAAAAAGGATCATTAAAAAGAGAATCCATTTTTATGCAATCATGCAGAGGAAGATGAAGAAAAACAACACTTCAAAGAATACAAACCCATACCTGTGTATATGAAAATTGAAGAGTATGGTTTATTCAAAGATTCAAAAGCATCTAAAATTGAAGATGATTTTGTTGTTGTTTTCCCACTTACTTCAGCTTCTGACCTATTGAAGAGCAACTAATAACTGCTGGCTTTTTGCCTCTGAGTAGAAAACATAAATTACTTTCCCAAAGAAGATGATTTTATTGGGAAAGGGAGTGTTTTTTTGGTAGTGATAAAAGGAGATATTGGGTGGAAACAACATCTTCTAACTTAAGGGCGGCTAAAAAGTGGGGCGGAAACAATAAAGTAACTTACACATGGATTTGTAAGCAAATATGTGTAAAAATGGGGGGGGGGGGGGAAT
>NC_039358.1:212105115-212127971 GCF_003573695.1 Papaver somniferum
ATGGATTTGTAAGCAAATATGTGTAAAAATGGGGGGGGGGGGTGAATAAAAAAACAGATTGTTATTCAAGACCAGCATTAATCTGATATGCAAAGTATCTTGCAATTGGAATCTGCATACATTCAAGACCAGCATTATAAAGGAAACTTACTGATCGCACATATATTGTAGATTTTTCATTTCATTGATCTAGGTAGACGCTTTTGCTCCAGAAATTTACGTAGATGTGTTCCTCTTCTAAAATATCTTGAAAACTGTCACGACCTGGTATCTCTGCGTTGTCCACATCTGCAGTCATTCCTCTCGGCGTATGAATAACAATCCACCAATCTAGATGTTTCACGTCTCTGGGGTAGAAAACTTGGACAGCCTCTTCAGCGAGAATCATGGGCTCGTCCGAATATTGGTATGGCTTTTCAATCTTGAAAGATTTACCAAAAGAAAATCTGAATCCTGACAGATCTTTGTTCCATTCTCTACCTTCACCCAATCACAGTAGAAGACAGTTTCTTTAAATGTACCATAGTTCAACTCTAGGATTTGTCTGATCACCCCATACCACCGGGTTAGGTTAGTAACAGGTCTTTTGTCCCTTTTCGAGCTCCTAAAAGTGGTCGATGCAACCACGGTGACACCATTGTCCTGGGTCTTAGCCTTTTCATGGTTTTCTTGGGAACAAAAACTAAATCCATTCACACGGTATCATTTGTACTCTTTCTGAGACATTGGACCTCTAACGTAACGCCACAAATCTGTATCCATTTTGTCTTCTGATATAAGCTATGAAAGCAAAAAGAAAACCAACACATCAACATACTGCATCATTACTACGCTAACAAACAGGAGTGCCAATATAAACCTTTTCATACAGCCAACTAAGGAACTTGGTTTGCATCTCGACTTCCTCCATTGCAACCCCATCAGATTCACAGTTCTCGCAATAATCCCTACATTTAGCATACATAGTATTAAAATATAAATAGAATAACCTATTGTCCACATACAAACAGAACACGGCCAGCTAATACCTGTAATAAACATCGAGACCTTCTGGATTATTCTGAAAAATTACCCACCGACGTATCTGCATCCACTGAATAGGGCTCACCTGAACCGGCTTTTCATCAAGCACAGAACCCACATCGCTGAATTTATGTTCATCCTTAAGAAGGGCTCCAAATTTTCTTTGTGACCTCCTTGGTCGGCATTTTTCATGTGCTCCATAGAAAATCTAACACAGTCATCAATTTCAGTCGACTTCGTAATTGACCCTTCAAAGTATCTTCTGTTATTTGGGATGTTTTTGTACTCCTTCATTGCCCTGATTCAGTATGTACGTGTAAATTTCAGTACAAAAACAACAAAAATAAATAAAAATAAAGGACAAATGGTAAAATAGAAATTCACCTTTCAAATGGATACATCAATCGATACCTAACAGTTCCACAAACTAAGGCCTCATCAACCAAATGAACCATGTTGTGCACGCTTATATCAAAAAATCCAGACGGGAAATACTTGTCGAGAACACGCATGGTCTCTGCAATCATACACTTAGCCTGGTTCAGATACTCTCTGCTAACCACCTTTGAGCACAAAATTCTAAAATACAAACTGACTTGTTGAAGCGCAGTACACAAGTCTTTCTCTCCTAGAAAGGCATGTTGAATCAGAACAGGTAATAAAGTACCCAATAATCACATGGTAGTCATGTGACTTCAAGCTGCTCAAGTTCAATTGCTCCATATTGACATTGTTACTTATATTCGACGAAAAGCCTGTGGGAACTTTCAGATCTTTAAAAATCTGACAAAAATCGGTTTTCTCTTTTTTTGCTCAAAACAAACAGCGGAACCATCTCTACTACTTAATTTCTTTATTTTCTTCTCTTTCCACTCTCCACAGTGTAGTTTATTCTCTTTCAATTTGTCACGATTATTCCATGCAAAAATAGCCTTATTATCCTTATCAAAGATAGTGTAGATAATGTGTTACATGACGTTCTTTTCCGTTTGCATCACGTCGACACAATGCTGTATAGTCAAGGCACAATACGACTCAAGTTCACAAAGAATACACTTCTTGAAGAAAACACCTGTGACAAGCTCAGAATCATCTTCCTATTCATCGGACTGATATCTCTTTCGTTTACCTGTCTTACGGACCACTAACTTACCAGGTTCGTAATGAACGTCGACCAACTTCTCAAGCGACTGCGCTCCTGTTAGTCTCAGCGGTGCACTTTTGTGCTCCCGTGTCTCTAATCCCAATTAAGTCCCATCCCTAAATGGGTGCCTTGACTTAAGGAATATATGGTAGTTAGTGTATACAATCTTGTTGCCGTAATTTAAATGAGTACTTCGAGTTTCGTCTGCGCAGCAAACACACGCACAGTATCCATGAGTGGTACATCCACTTAAAACACCTTGAGCAGGCAAGTCCTGAATGCCAAATATCAGAGTTGTTTTCATAGTAAAATACTTCCTTTTCAAAGAATCAAAATCTTGTACACCTTGATGCCAAAGTTTTTTTTAGCGTGTTTACCAGCGGCCGCAAGAAAACATCAATGTCTTGACCCGGTGACTTACGCCCAGGTATCAAAAGAGTCATCATTTGGAATTCAGACTTCATACACATAGAAGGCGGAAGATTATAAACCACAAGGATCACAGGCCAACAACTCCAACTCAAAGTCTGTACACCATGAGGATTAAACCCATCTGTTGATATTCCAAGCCAAACATTTCTTCCTTCCGCTGCAAACAACAAAAACTTCAACTTCATTTTTGCCCACTGAGATGAATCGATTGGACGACGCATATATTGAAATGAAACTTTCGCTCGATCGTGCCACAACATTGCGTATGATATCCAAGGTAGAGAATACATTTTCTTTAGTTTTTCGTCTATAGGAAAGTATCTCAGCACTTTGCAAGGTTCATTTGTCACCACATGACCATCTTTGGTAGCTTTCAACTTAAACCTCGGAGTTTTGCATACCGGCACTCTATTAAATCCTCATTCTCCTCGCAATACAGAATACAATGATTCTCACAAGCATGAATAGCCTTCGCTGTCATCCCCAGATTCTTAAGCATTGACCTCATAGCATCATAGTTTTTGGGCAACTTGTTAGGTTTCGGAAGACACTCTCTTGACAAATCCAACAAACTATTGACACAATTACCCGAATTTTTTTAAGTTTTCTTCACATTATGCAGTTCTACCATAGCAGAGAGGATTGTGAGATTGTCTTCACATGAAGGGTATAACTTCTCTGCCGCTAATCATTTGTACCTATTATAACTCTTCTCGACATCTGGATCTTCTAAGGGTGATTCTCCAATTTGTGTTCCATCATGGTCATGATGAATACCAAAGGAAGAGTCAATAAAATCATTCAAATTCAAACAATTTGATTGCTTATCAGGCGTTTCTTCGACTACGGTCTTCCCCTTAGAACGACTTGTTGAAGCACCATCCTTTCTCTCACCATGTAAGCTCCAGATGGTGTATGTGTTGTCGACACCATGCTCATACAGATGGGTCCTAACAATCGAGAATCCAAATCGATGTCTATTTTCACACTTCCTACAAGGTCAAGCACACGTTTTTTACAAGTACCATTTGCCATTGCAAAATCAATAAATTTTCTAACCCTTTGTCTATATTCTGGGATATAAATGTCTGTTATACGCATCCAAGATTTATCCACAAATTTGACATCCTACAAACAAGTAAAGTACTATGTCTTAGTAACCTAAGTTTATCAACTAAACCTAAAAATGTCACAGATTTATCAACACACCACAATAGAATACAATTCATAACAAAATTAATAAACCCCAGATGTTGAAAAACTGTCGATTAAGAAAACAATAAAAGAAATACCTTAATAATTAGTTGAAGATAACCCAGGAGAATCGATAGATTCAGAAATCTTAATCAAACTCAATCCTTCTGTGATAACTCGATTAAGCTAAATTTTTTAATGAAATCGATGAGTCACAGAAGAATCGGTTGAATCAATTTTGTTGATGAAGCTTCCTGCAACTGAATCTCAAATTGAATCTGATGAGTTTTCTGGTGAAATCGATGGCGGCTGCAGGGATATACCAAGAAGTCGGTGAGATGTGAAATAAATGGAGGTGAAAGATATGATGCAGTAATGTCTCAACCGTTTTTCTATCAAAACATTAAGTTGTTTATCTACCTCCCAACTTTCAGACATATTAAATGAAAAACTAATTTAAGATGATTTTAATTTTTTTTTTCTGATTTTCGGTAATTAAAATGAAGAGTTATAATGGGAAAAAATGTTGGAGAAAAAAGCCAGAATCATTGGGAGGCTGGGTAGCCCTTGTGTGTGAGATGAAATTGGAAGCTGGTAGTAGTAATAGAGGTGCTAATAGTAGTAACGGAGGGTAACAATGTAATTGGCAATTTAAGTTGAGGATAGGAAGGTAATTACACATAACCCTCCTGAAACTCTATAACAGATATCAATTATTGCAACGATTATTCAACGTTACAAAGTTACCAACGTCGATACGATGTTACTTAAAAAAATCCGTTACAAAATCGGACGTTACAAATTCCCTGATTTCGTGTAGTGACGTTTCTAATTTCTTAATTTCTTTAAACAAAGCCCACTAAGAGATTTTTTCTTCTTTTTTTTTTCCCTCTTAGTGAGAAAAAATGTATATTCGGAGCTCTCTACTTCGCTAACACATAGGAATCTCAGTACGTATGCAGATAGATTAGCTAAATGGTCAAGGATATATGGAAGAATGTAAATTTTGTTGGCCCTGTACCATGCCCTGATTCCATGAATACTAATACAATCAATGATTCAATGGCTTAGTCACTAGATTAGGTGTGGAGCTACGGATTTTGTTCGTTGGTTCTGTTTTTCTTTGTATGTAATATCTGAGAATTTAAATTGTCCATGTGTTTTATTTTGCACGGTTAAAGAGATGACCAAGTGCGTGGGATAGGAATCTGTAAGCGTGTTCGATGTGTGGCACTCTCTAGAGTCTAGTACCATATGGAGCAGTACAGTACTTCAAATTGGTACGCTAGTGTACTTCATAAAAACCTGGAATTGACCCAGTGAAAAAATGACACGTCCCAGATAATGTGCTTATTAAATTTAAAGGTTGTCATCATCAATGAAATCCCCTGATACAAAAAGATAGAAATTTTATGAATTAAAAAAAGGATAATTTGCGTTACCTTCCCTGTAAGGATTGGTAATTTGCATTATCTTCCTTACAAAATTTAAATTAGCAAAACCTCCTCTTGTCAATAATTACGTTTATTCCAAGTTAGCTGACTCAGCACTAACTTTATACGTGATTTTTATTTTTTTGGAGTAATTTGCGTTACTTCCCCTGTAAAGATTGGTAATTTGCATTACCTCTCCTGTAAAGATTAGTAATTTACATTACCTCCCCTACATAAACCACGTGTAAGTTTGTGTTGAGTCAACTAATTTGGAATAGACGGAATTATCGAGGAGAGGAGTTTTGCTAATTTTATTTTTTTAGGGGAGGTAATGCAAATTATCATTCTTTATAGGGGAGGTAACACAAATTACCCCTTAAAAAACAAAGGTTTTGACATTTTATTTTCTCAGTGATCTGCATCCAATCCATTAAGTTTCCGGTTTAAAAGGCTATTTTCTTAGTGATTTTTTTAGGAGCATGCATAGCGATCGCACCAAAAAACGATTGCATTTTATCACGATTCTTTACTATCTGTATATGTTTTCCTTGTTGCAGAACTGTGATATAAGTAGAAACTCGAAGTAAGCAGTACACTACAACTCCCTCTCTTCAAGTTGTTACAATCACTGGTTTAGCTTTAATGAATTGTTTCAGTTATTATTAGATGATTTGGTTTACTTTCGATTGTCAATCATTATACTTAAATTTGAAAATTTAATCAAGGTTATCGGTCTTTCAAACTTTTGCAGGGTTGATAACATTGCTAAGCTGTAAAAACTTTTTGACTGGAATCCTTGGGGGTTTTATCTAGCTCATTTTCGGAGTTTTGAGTTAGTTGATTTAGTTAACACTGGTTTAGAGGTTTAATTTGCTGCTTATCAATTCATGGATGCTGGAGAGTTAGATTTCTTAAAGAATATGGAGCATCAATTATTGAGCAGTTGTGCAATGGAGAGTTTTTTCGATGATATGCTTGATGATACCCATATACGTACTCGTACGAATACTTCCAACCAATCTGAACAAGATATGTCGCAAAATCCCGAACTACCTCATTCACCAAATTATAGCCATTTCCTCATGACTCAAAAGCCTCCCGCCGAAGAGAAAACTACTACTGAGGATACAGATGAATCTGTTGACAAAAAATTCAAAAAGCGGCCGCATGGTAATAGAGAATCGGTTCGTAAGTATCGCGAGAGAAAGAAAGCTCGGCAAGCTTCAATAGAGGACGAGCTTATCCGATTGAGAATTGTAAATCAGCAGTTGTTAAAGAGGTTGCAAGGGCTAGTTGCTCTTGAGCAAGAGGTAGAAAGGTTTAAGTGTCTACTTGTGGAAATTAGGGGAAGGATTAAAGGAGAACTTGGATCGTTTCCTTTTCAGAAACCCGCAAACGGTATTGGTTTCATTCCTCAAAAAATGCCCCGGCCTACTACCTTAGTTGGAGCTCAGTGCGACAATCAATACCCTGGATTGGACAACAATTTAGGATTTCAGGAGTTTATAGAGTTTGGAAAACCAAATGTGAAGTTAGCTACTAATTTGAATACTTCCACTGCAGCCAAGAAGCGAACAGGAAAGAGCTTAAACAAATGTTTGAATATACAGCAAAGTTGAAAAGGTGTTTGATCATCCAATTGGTTTACTGTCGATGTTACTTCTTTGTTATTTTCATTGTAATGTAGATAATGCATCAAACTAAAGCTATTTACGTTTCAGAAAACATAAATGTATCATCCTCTTTAATCCGTTTGTTGAATTAAGGCCCTAAAGTATTGAATTAATCCAATGGCTCTTGCACTCATTGTGTAATATAGAAAGCCTTGTGATTGTCGTCTCTAAGTATATAAGGGCCTTAGGAAATCAAACTAATAAAATACTTGGAAACTTACTGAAAATGTCGTAAGTGGATATCCAAAATTAACAAGATTTAAACATTCGGAAAGTGTTTTTGACCCATAAATAAGATTTTAAGGGCTATTGAACCACTTTATTGTTTACACATTCTCTTCCTTTCCGTAAATAATAATATGGATTTGCCTTCTAGTCGGATTGGACTATATGCTTGGCGGAACCAGAAATTAAGACCCGGGGGGCTTGGAAAAAAAAATTGCACTTGTAAATTTTTTTTTTTTGCGATGCCAAAAGAAAAATAACAACATTACCTATTAAAAGAACATCCGAAGTTCTAATAACAAAATCGTATATCATATCCCGTTTTTACACTTTTTAAGGGTTAAGTGGTGTTTCTAGCATATATCTACGGCACCTCCCGAAACACAATAAATTGAGATTAATCTTAAAGCACTGCTACTAGCGGAAAAATCATAATCAGTCCTAAGTTTGTCCGTTTTAGAGTTTGGCTCGTTAAGCCGTTAGTCAACTTGGTCCGCTGGCCAAACCGTTAACTGGGCTATCATCAGTTAATTTTACACGATTGCCGTCCACCACGTACGTAAATGTACGTGCACAGGATTTACGTACGTCAACACGTATTTGCTTTTCTTCTCAACACGTATTTGCATGTCCTTCTCACCGTTTGACACTAATGAAAAGCAGAGAAAACAAAAGATCAGAGAGAATTGCTCTGAGAGTGAATCAGTTGCAGTGACATTTCGACGGTGAGGAATGAGTGAAAAAGGGGTTGTGTGTTTACCTTTTGTTGATCAGTTAGAGTTAATGTGCGTAGAAGACAAATCAACGGAAAATGGGTTATTTGTCTAAATATTTTTAAATCACGGTTCAAATGGACGAGTAAAAAATAGTTTGGGTGAAATGGTCAAAAAAAAAAAATAGCAAGGATGAAACTGGTTTCATCCTTGCTTAAATTTAAAAAATAGCAAAGATGAAACTGGATACATCCTATGTAAATTAAAAATAAGAAAAAATATTTGAAGATGGGCACGATGAAACTGGTTACATCATGCCTATTTTTACATTTTTGTCCATTTAAACAGTATCAAAATCTAACTGTCAATTTCACCCAGGAATTGTTGATTTTGGTCTTTTTAACCAATTTTGTGACAAATCAAAGAGTTTCGCCATCATCAATTTGATGCCCAATTGAAGAAAGGAACACGACTAATTGAAGCTATAATTCCAAAAGATCAGTATTTACATGAAACCCAGTTATATTCTGCTTGGGGTTTTCCGAGATTTCTTTTTAATTTGGTTATGAAACAAGGATTAAATTTGGGGATTTTACTGTACAATCATGGTTTATAATTGTTTCTAGTTATTTTCTGGTTGTAGTGTTAGAATGTTTTAATCATTATCAATGTTCTCCTTTTCATTAATTACATTTCAATTGAAATTAGGATTTCAGGGTTTTGCTTTGGGTAAAATTGAAGCAAAACTTCTCCAAAAAGGAAAAAAGAAAAACTACCCTGTTTTGACAATAAGATTCTACCCTGGCTTGACTGTAGCCGTAACTGAGCTTTGATGAATTTGGGACATCGTTTACTACCCCCAAAAAAATTTGGGGAAAATATTCGTTTGGTCTTTTTTTAGGTGGGCCCATGTCAGTTTGGTCCTTTGGTCAAACGCCTTTACTGTTTGGTCCATAATTATTTAAAAATATTAAATGGACAAAAGTACCCTTCCGGGTTAATTTCTACTTATTTTTTGTAGCAGTTCATTCGTCAAAATGAACTCCTGTTAATTTCTACTTATTTTTTCAGAAATCACCTAAACACCAGAGTTCATTCCAGAAATGAACTCCATATAAAAACCTAAGAAAACTAGAGTTCATTCCAGAAATGAACTCCATATAAAAACCTAAGAAAACAGAGTTCATTCCAGAAATGAACTCCATATAAAACGTAAAAAACCCAAAGTTCATTCCAGAAATGAACTCCATATAAAACATAAAAAAACCAGAGTTCATTCCAGAAATGAACTCCATATAAAAAACCTAAAAAACCAGAGTTCATTCCCAGAAATGAACTCCATATAATCACCTAAAAAACAGAGTTCATTCCAGAAATGAACTCCGTATAATCACCTAAAAAAACAGAGTTCATTCCAGAAATGAACTCCGTATAATCACCTAAAAAAACAGAGTTCATTCCAGAAATGAACTCCATATAAAAACCTAAAAAAACAGAGTTCATTCTTTACATGAACACACACAAAAAAAATCCATAAAAATCAGAGTTCATTCGTAGAAATGAACTTCAATAACATCATCTTCATCATCTTCGTTGTCTTCAAACAGCAGCGACAACAGATCCATGAAATCGTCGTCATCGTTTTCTTCTTCTTCATCATCAACAACAACATCAAATTCAAGATCTTCAACACGAGCAGCAAACATCAAAAAATCAAGATCTATCGTCTTGATCGTCATCTTCAACATAAATCTATCGTCGTCTTCATCATCTTCATCGTTTTCATCATCATCTTCAAAAGAAAACAGAGTTCATTTCAAGAATGAACTTCATCAAATTCATCATCTTCAACAATAGCAGCAGCAGCGACGAAGAAAACATAAATCTATCTTCATCAAGAAAAAACATTAAAATCTTCATCACAAACCAGAGTTCATTCCTGAAATGAACTTCTTCATCTTCATCTTCTTCATCAGCAACAACAACTCATCTTCATCATCTTCATCATCAGCAACAACAACAGACGGAAAAACATCAAAATCTTCATCACAAACCAGAGTTCATTCCATAAATGAACTCCGTCATCTTCATCTTCTTTTGTAGATCCGAAACTTACCCAAGCATGTAAGATGATAAAGGTTCATCATCATCATAAATAGCAGCAGAATCTTCAACCTCACCGTCTTCATCATCAAAATAGAAGCAAAACATTAAAAAAAAAACGCAAAACTTCATCGTATTCATCATCATCATCGTTCATCTTCTTCATCACTAGCAGAGAAAAAAATAAAGAGAAGAGAGAATCGTTCATTATCATCTTCATCTTCACTAGCAGGAAGAAAATAAAAAAGAAAAAGAGAGAGAAATTTTAGATCTGAAAACATAGGAGAGAGAAAGTAAATCTGAGAATGATTTTTTTTCTCTTACTTTTTGACTATATATATGGTCCTTATCCAAAAGGGTATTTCTGCCACTACAAGATGACATTTACATCATCCATGACATCACCCTAGGACCAAACTATAATTTTTAGGACCAAATTATAATTTGTATTACCAAATAGGACCAAACAGACAATTGACTAGGTCAATTGGACTAGACTCTCTCTAATATATTATTTGTAGGACCAATTGGTATTTCCTACTTTTTTTTTTCTTTGATTCACCCCTGGCTTAAGCCAGGTGAAGTCTGTGCATACATCCGCCCCTGCAAGCTGCTTGTACTCTTTTAGGACAATTGCTATTTTAACGGGGTAACGGGTGTACTACTAGTTCTAGAAGGCACGACTCTGATGATCATTAATGTGACAAAAAACCGGAATATTCCCTCTGGATTCAATTAAAAAAATGTTATACTCCACATGGAACCTGTAAACTTAATGTGAAAATGATTGGGAGGCTATGAAGAAGCATCCCTTAAGAGACCCTCTTGATTAGATGATCTCAATGGTGGTTGTCATTACGTAGCATTCAGTGTTTTCAGTTTAGGACACCCGTTTGTAAGTAGTCACACTGGATGCATTCCGGGAGAGCTTGTGCAGACGTGAGATCGAAACGCGAATGGCGACATACATGTGTCGACGTGAGATCGAAACGCGAATGTCCACATATACACTTTTTTTCAAGCTATAAGATTAGAAATCTAGAGATAAAGACATTTGATTTTGTGGCCTTTTCGTGTTCGCTGCTTTTGCTTCTAGCCTTTTCGTGTTCACTGCTTTTGCTTCTAACCTTTTCGTGTTCACTTTTGGAACTTACACTGCAATATATACCTACATGACTACATCCATATTGTGGGCTTTTTTAGTCGACGAAGCCAAAATCCTTGGATTAGAGCATTTCATGTAGTTCGTGGTCGGTGGTTCTAATATTTGAGTTCTGAATTTGTTCTATGTTCACGTACATATGATGGAGAACTTCAATCTGAATTTTTCAATATTCCCTTAATTTGGCATGTAAATCTTTTTTCGTCTTTCTTTTCTTTAGGACTTGGGAGATTTGGTTCTTCCCCACTCTCTTTCTATTTTCTTTTTCCTTGATCAATAAATCCTCCTTCTGAGTTTTCCCAAGAAAATAATAAAATAATGAAAAAAATAATACTACAATGTTTAATGATGAAACATATACACAGCTAAAGAGGTAACATGTTCACTAATGCAACCGCAAGTACAATAACTCAAAGTTGGATGATCATAATAAACATTTCCCTAATTACCTACTCAAACTTTTGCTTGTGACGATCTTTCTTTTTTTGCTTCTTGGCAGAAGTTGAAGGATTCAGATTAGCAGTTCACCTCACCTGACATTTGGTTTGTCAGGGATCTAGATTTATTAAAGTCTGCGGACATCCAACTCAAAACCAATTGGCAATGAGTGGAGAGTTCCTAATAGATTATAAATCGCAGGATCTTAAATAATCCAACCATGTGGGACTAATGATTTCAACAAGCCCCCTCACGTGTAGCCTCCGCGGTTCTTACAAACACGTGGACAATTAAAAATCAGGTGACGCGGAGTAACCAATTGGCAATGAGTGGAGAGTTCCTAATAGATTATAAATCGCAGGATCTTAAATAATCCAACCATGTGGGACTAATAATTTCAACAAGCCCCCTCACGTGTAGCCTCCGCGGTTCTTACAAACACGTGGACAATTAAAAATCAGGTGACGCGGAGTAAAAGTGCGGTCAACTGACTCGACACAAATACCCTGCTCTGATACCATATTAAAGTCTGCGGGCATCCAACTCAAAACCAATAGGCAATGAGTGGAGATCCCTAATAAATTATAAACCGCAGGATCTTAAATAACCCAACCATGTGGGACTAATAATCCCAACAAGATTATATCATGAATTATAATTCCAACTCCGCGATAAGTAACTAGCCCCGGAAGCCTTAGAACCTTCATTTTCAAATCCACTTGCAGATACATCTTTATTATGTAACCCAGGGTAGTGAAAGTCGCACTGGTTCACATCATCAGCTACAACCAACGTAGATGGGGGCCTCAGGCATGTTTGCGAATTTTTCGTGGGTTTTTGATAAGGAAATGATCGAAGTTCCCCTTTAATCCTCCTCGTATGTCAACAAGCAGACACTTCAACCTAACTAATAGAAGATACTCTACCTTATTTACGGTCACGGGATATTCTCCTTAATTGACCAAAATAATAATAATATATATGGCCATTATCTCTCAAAAGAGGGTAAGGCATTATACCAAAAACTCTAACAATAGCCGATCCTCTTCTTCTTCTTCTTCACTTACTTCACCAAAATCAACAATGGCAGGAGATAAAAAGACAATCCATCCGGCGTTTGCTATCAACAACATCAAAACCCTAATCCCTATTATCCTAGACATCAAACAGGATGAATACTCATCTTGGGTTTTTCTGTTTGAACTCCATCTTCAGGCTCATCGCCTTCTTTTTCTCATCAATGAAGACAAACCCCCTGCAGATGTTGACGCCGACACCGTGCTCCAACTCGACGCTCTCTGTCGACAGTGGATGTTCTCCACCATGGCCAAGGATTTAATGCTTACCGTCCTCAAATCTGGCAAAACTGCTAAAGAGCTTTGGGATCATCTTAAGAAACTTTTTCAAGACAACAAAGGTAACCACGCTGCGACTCTTGAACGTAAGTTTGTCAATCTTAAGTTTATTGATTGCAATAGTATTGATGATTACTGCGATAAGCTAAAATCTCTGTCCGATCGATTACTTGATCTTGACTTTCCCATGGATGACAAACGCCTTGTGATCCAACTTGTCAACGGCCTTCCGGAGGAATACAACACGGTAGCATCTTTTATCCAACAATCAATGCCGACGTTTGATGCCGCTCGATCCCAGCTGCGTACCGAAGAGATTCGACGCTCCCAACAACAATCAAAGTCTGCACCTACGGCTCTTGCCGCTGTAGCTCCAACCACAGATCGCAACAACCAGCGCTCACAGCGTGGTGGTCATGCCAGACGTGGTAGTCATCGTTCATCTGCTCCAGCCACCGAACCACCCTTGCTGCCAACACCTCCGTCCCCTTATCAGCTTTACGGTGCATCTCATCCTACGTACAACATCCACTGTCCACCACAATGGGCAGCACCACCTTGTCCGTATCCTACAGCACCTCCGGCAACACATTGGCAGCAACCTTCCAGCCGCGCTTCCTTCCAAGGCCGTGGCCGTCCTGGTCAGTCACGCGGTCGAACATCTGGAGTTGGACGTGCACAGGCATACCTTACTCCATCCACGGAATATCTTCAACCAAGTGACATTGCCGAAGCATACAGCTCCATGAGTTTATACTCACCTGACGATGCTTTCTATATGGATACCGGTGCTACATCGCATCTCACTGCGGATTCAGGTACTTTGAATACTGTTTTTAATACTAGTAATATTCATTCCATCTTAGTTGGCAATGGTCACAGTATTCCAGTCACTGCCTCCGGTACCAAGTTCATAGATATTCCGTCCCGCACCCTAAAACTCAAAGATACTCTTGTTGCTCCCGACATAATCAAAAACTTGGTTTCTGTTCGTAAATTCACCACTGATAATCATGTGTCTGTTGAATTTGATCCGTCTGGTTTTTCTGTGAAGGATTTGAATTTGAGGAAGATTCTCCTTCGATGTAACAGTTCCGGGGAGCTTTATCCTATTACTGCCTCTGCCGTATCACCTTCAACATCGTCTCTGTCTCATCCTATATCCCTTGCCGTGTGCTCTCATAACATTTGGCACAGCCGTCTCGGCCACCCAGGGAAAGCTATCTTAGATAATTTACGTGCAAACTCTTCCATTCAATGTAATAAAACTCAGTCTACCAAACTTTGTCATTCTTGTCAAGTTAGTAAACATGTTCGCCTGCCATTTTTTGAATCAAATTCTGTTACTTTTGCTCCTTTTGATATCATTCATAGCGACTTATGGACCTCACCATTACATGTTGAGACCGGTTTTAATTACTATCTTATCTTGTTAGATAACTTCACAAATTATCTATGGATCTTTCCTCTCAAATTAAAATCCCAAGTTTATACCAAGTTCTTGGAATTTCGTTCCTTCGTCAAAACTCAGTTCGAACGTGAAATCAAATCTTTTCAATGTGACATGGGTCGTGAATTCGACAACTCATCGTTTCATGAATTTGCTCACAAACATGGGTTAGTTTTCCGTTTCTCATGCCCTCATACCTCCTCTCAAAACGGCAAAGCTGAGCGAATGATTCGTCGTGTCAATGACATCACTCGCACACTTATGTCTCATGCATCTATCCCTCCCAAATATTGGGCCGACTCCTTACACATGGCCGTCTACCTCCACAACATTCTTCCTTCCAAAATCCTAAATTTCTCTTCTCCGGTGTCCATTCTCTATCAACGTCAACCAACCTACTCTCATATCCGTACTTTTGGTTGTCTTTGCTACCCCAATCTTTCCGCTACCACTACTCATAAGCTTTCTCCTCGTTCTACTAAGTGTGTTTTTCTTGGGTTTCCAACCCATCACCGTGGCTATCGATGTCTCGACTTAGCCACTAACAAAATCATCTTGTCTCGTCATGTGACTTTTGATGAAAACGTGTTTCCATTCAAGAACACTGTCTCTACTTCATCAAACTGTCAAGACTCTTTCTCTACACCATCTTCCACTCTCCTTCCCTTTCGTTTCTGTTACCCACCATCTCCTAATCCTACTGTCCAGCCTCCTTCCGCTGCTACATCAGTTCCTTCCTCTACTGCACAGCAACGCCCTGACGTTGCTCCACCATCTTCCGCCACTACACATACTCCGTCTCCTGCAATACAGCTCTACACACCTCCTCATCGTCGTTCCACTACAGCACCTCATCTCCACATTCCCCCACAGCAGCAGTCAGCTCCCACAGCTCCTGACAGCAACACTTCAGCACCTGCAACAACGCCTGACTACACTACTTCAGCGCCTGTCTGCACCTCTTCAGCACCTGCAACAACGCCTGACTGCACCACTTCAGCGCCTGACTGCACTATCCAGGCAGTCACGCCTTCATCTTCTGCTCAGCCTGGCACTTCAGCCAACTCCTCTCGTCCTGTCACTCGTGCATCTCGTGGAATCTTCCGTCCCATTCACAGATTGAACCTCAATGTTCAGACACAACAGCACATCTCCAACTTGCCAAAATCTCACCTTTATGCTCTTAGGGATCCCAACTGGACCAAGGCCATGCTAGATGAGTTTATTGCTATGTTAAAAACTAACACTTGGGATCTAGTACCACGACCTATTGGATCTCATGTTATTCGTTCCATGTGGTTATTTCGTCACAAGTTTAATGCAGATGGTACATTGCAGCGATACAAAGCCCGTCTTGTTGCCAATGGTAAATCGCAACAGGTTGGGGTTGATTGTTTTGAGACTTTCAGTCCGGTTGTTAAGCCTGCCACCATTCGTACCGTTCTCAGCATTGCCACATCAAAATCTTGGCCGATTCACCAATTGGACGTTAAGAATGCTTTGCTACATGGGGACTTATCTGAGACAGTTTATATGCATCAACCTCCGGGATTTGTTGACCCTGCTCGACCTGATTATGTTTGTCGTCTTCGCCGTTCTCTTTATGGTCTCAAACAGGCGCCTCGGGCGTGGTTCCATAGGTTTGCGACTTTCATCACAGGTTGTGGTTTTCGGGGTAGTGTTTGTGATCCATCTCTATTTATCTACCGGTCCGGCCGGGAAACTGCATACTTATTACTATATGTTGATGATATCATACTCACTGCCTCTACTGATGCTCTCCTAGCCCGGTTTATCGACCTGATGAAACTGGAATTTTCTATGACTGATCTTGGCCCATTACATCATTTTTTGGGTATTACTGCTTCTCGTTCTTCCTCAGGGTTGTTTTTATCTCAGTCACTCTACACAAAGGACATCATTGCTCGTGCATCCATGACGAACTGCAAACCAGTAGCAACTCCGGTTGACACGCACTCTAAGCTCAGTGCTACTTCTGGACCAGCACTTTCGGATCCTACTTTATATCGTAGTCTGGCCGGAGCGTTACAATATCTCACTTTCACTCGACCGGATATCTCTTATGCGGTTCAGCAGGTATGTTTATTTATGCATGACCCTCGGGAGCCACACATGCAAGCCATTAAGCGCATTATTCGATACCTACAGGGCACTATTGATCATGGTTTGTCTCTCTCGGTTTCGAACATCTCTGGCCTCACCGCCTATTCTGATGCTGATTGGGCGGGTTGTCCTGACTCACGCCGATCAACATCTGGTTACTGCATTTTCCTTGGAGACAATCTTGTCTCTTGGTCTTCCAAACGTCAAGCAACGGTGTCTCGCTCCAGTGCTGAAGCAGAATACAGGGGTGTCGCTAATGCTGTGGCTGAAACGACCTGGCTCCGGAATTTACTTCTTGAGTTACATATGCCATTACAACGGGCCACCCTAGTGTATTGTGACAATGTGAGTGCTGTCTACATGTCTGGTGATCCGGTCCAACATCAACGCAAAAAACATGTGGAGATTGACATTCATTTTGTTCGTGAACGGGTTCGTATTGGTGATATTCGTGTCTTACACATTCCTTCCGAACATCAATACGCTGATATCTTCACCAAGGGTCTTCCAAGACAATTGTTTATTAATTTTCGTTCTAGTCTTAGCGTTTGTTCCTCTCCCGCTCAGACTAAGGGGGTGTAATAGAAGATACTCTACCTTATTTACGGTCACGGGATATTCTCCTTAATTGACCAAAATAATAATAATATATATGGCCATTATCTCTCAAAAGAGGGTAAGGCATTATACCAAAAACTCTAACACTAACTACTTTCTGCTCAAGAGCAACCTGTCCCTGCAGCCTTTCTAACAATTGCTGGTTCACAATTCTCAATCTGATAAGTTCATCATCTATCGAAGCTGCAAGGACTTTCGTTTTTCTTTGGGGTATTTACGACTTCCTTTTAGGTGTATGATTTTTGGATTTAATTTCAACAGTCATATGTTTCCTCTGTAGTGGTCTTCTCTTCAACTGGAAGCATGCAGAGCCTTTAAGTACGGAGATGAAAATAACCTTGTGAGTGAGGTACATCTTGTCCAGTTGGGCTGGAAGTATAGGCATGACTGTTTTCTCGAAAATGAAAATAAATCGAATGTTATTGAGGATATCTCCAAAAAAAACTGCCCATAATTGAGAAACAAAAACCTTGCAGCTTCGATAGAGGATGAAGTTATCAGATTGAGAATAGTAAACCAGCAATTGTTAAAAAGGTTGCAGGGACAGGTTGCTCTTGAGCAGGAGGTAGTTAGGTTGAAGTGTCGGCTTGTTGACATAAGAGGAAGGATATTAAAGAGGAACTTGTATCATTTCCTTATAAAAAAAACCCACAAACATTATTAGTGGCAATCCGCGAAACATGCCTGACGGTTGAAGCTTATGATATGAACCAGTGCGACCTTCAATATCCTTGATTAGATGATAAACATATTGATGTATCTGCAGGTGGTGGATTTCAAAATGAAGGTTCTGGCCTTCTGGGGCTTCTGATGCTGGTTACTTATATTACATAAAACTACCATCCAGCTAGGAAGCAATGTTTCCCACACAAGTAACAAAAACAAAATATCTAACATTCCTTTCACTCGATTATGTCATTCACGCTCAATCTTTTTTTTCATCAGAAAGATATTTATTAATGTAAAATCAATTTAATTACATGGCATATATGCAAATGACGAAAAATGTCGCTGCATGTCGAAATAATAGGATGCATGATCACATAGGTTGGCGTGGCTATCAACGTTCACCGTGACAACTGACATGTAGCTCTTAAGTTAAGTCTTTTAGAATCAGTCAGTCGATGTCGATCGAAACATAGGTGTGTGTGCCTCTAACAACTTTACGAGTGCCTTTAACATTTTAAACGGAAAACAACTCATGCCACCCGTGAGAGTCCTCCGAGCGCATTACAGTAAACTTTTATAAAATAATAGATTTGGGACCACTTAAACATATTATTTTAAAGAGATATTATATAATCGATAATTTAATAATTTATCATTTTATAGATATATTAATTACATTTTAATTTAAAGAATAATTTTTAAATTTTTGAATTTGAACAATTGTGGTTTGATACAAAGTACCTAAGATGTGCATCCATTGACTAATTTGATAGAAGTTTCTAGATAATAAACTATTCGGAATTGCAGAAACATTAATATTATACTAATCACAAACCCTAATAAAATACAAATAATATTTAACACATAATTTACAACTCAATTTAACATATTATGAAAATCATTTTTTATCTTTGTAATAGAATTATTATTTTATATAATGAGACTTATTCTTAATATTTAAGGAGAACTTTTGGAATGTATTATATTAAAATATTATCAAATTTATCGTTTTAACAGTAAATCCCCGAGTTGGGACCAAAAAATTATATTATTTATTATGTATCACATTAGAAGGATTTTACTGTACAACATATGGGCACACACATTTAAGCCGTTAGTGTGCCATTATGCAGTCATAAACATGATGGCACTAGTCTTGTGCCCCTGCACCATGCCTGATTTCGTGAAAGTTAATATAATCAATGGTTCACTGATAAGCCACAAGCTAATGTGTGGATTTTATCTGTTGAGTTTGTTTTTCTTTGTTTATGATTCCTAAAAATAAAAGTTTTTACATTTGTTTTACTTTAGGGTTACAAAACTAGTGACAAAACCCCTAGGTGAACAAGCTAGGGATAAGAAAAAACCGGTCATATTATTTTTAATAAATAAAAACCGTTTCAAACAAAACTGGGACAAAAACCCCAAGCCAAATAATAATGTGTAAATTTAGTTTTTGTTACTTTTAAAAAATCCAAACATACCCTTCGACCTTTTCTTCTTCTTCTTCTCTGATTTCTTCTTTCTTCTGTCTCCTTCTCCCACCACCATCATCACCATCAGCAACAATGGAACTGCACCAGAAGAACGGCGCTGATTCGAGATATGAAGAATTCGAGAGACGTTTTCTCTTATTCATTTCCCTAAAACTGAGAAAAGAAGAAGCAGCAATTGCCGTTGTTTTATCACCTGAAATTGAGAGTAAATATCGTTGCTGTTGATCGAGAAATAGATCGAGAATTCGGAGATGAGAAAAGGGTAAGATAGAGATGATGGACTTTGGTAAGATTCAAGATGGGTTGAATCTGAGATTGCAAGAAATTGGATCTGCATCTCGCCTGGGGTTGATTCAAAAATTGAAACTCAGAGTTGAGTTAGATTGAGAAGATGTGAAGATGGGTTCTGCTAGCTTCTGTTGAATTCAGTTGTGGAGTTTTGGATGAACTAAAATGGGGATCTGGAGAAATTGAGGGTTTGTGTTGGTGCTCTTGAAGAAAAAATTAGGGATTTTCTGTCAATTCGAGAAATGAATGAGGCCGCTGGTGTTGAGGATGGATCTGAAGAATGATGGTGGTGGAATTACGAAACAAAGATGAGAAGAAATCGAGGATGAGCTGTTGTGGCTGCTGGTGATAATGAAATCAGTTAAGCGGAAAATGGAACTGTAGATGATCGAAATGATGCATTAATGAACTTGGCAAACTACGATTCGATTTGAGATGGGTTCTGGAGTCGCAAGATGTTGTTGATGGGCATATTCAAATGAGAAAAGAATGAGAAGAAGATGAATGGAGTTTTTGGTGTTATGTGTTGACTGAATTGATGCCTCAGCTTCTATTGAAATTGCAGGTGACGATGGATTGGTGGTACTACAGTTCAGTGAGGTGGTCATGGAAGTGAAGAGAAGGAATTGAATAAGAAGTGCAAGTTGTGTTGAGAACTGGTGTTTAAGAAGATGTAATGTTGATTCTGCTGTTGTTACTGTGGTCTGATGGCAGAGATGTAGGTGTAGTTGTCTGGTGGTGTTAGCTCTAGCGCAAGGACTGGAATTGCAGGTTAATCCATGGATTGCTGGTAGGATTTAAACCAGTTGAAGCCTTGTGTTGGTTGGTATGCAGGATAAAGAAGATAATGGCATTGGCTTGTGAACTGAAATGATGCAGGTGGAGGTTATGGAGCTGTGAATGGGTTAAGAAGCTATGTGTCGCAGTGGTGGAATGTGGAGCTGTAGATGACAAGGAAATGGTGGTTGCTGCCATGGTTCAGCTGGAGCAGTGGAAATCTAAACTTCAAGCACATTATAAACTTCAACTGGAGCAGTGGAAATCTAATAAGAAGAGGATGACAGACAATGCTGAAGATGTAGATTATATGGCCGTCGCTAGTATGGCAGCGGGGATGGTAGGAGCTTAGCTAGAAAATATTATTGAGGTTGTTGTCATTAATATGATGCGTGACGAAAGAACTGAGGTATATATAACCTGCTTTTTTATTTTAATCCATCTGTTTGAGTATATAGAATTGGTGATCTCGTAATTGTCTTAGTTATGAGGAAACTGTAGGATTCTTATTTTGTCTAGGTCACGCAAGTTGATGAATGGTAGATGTTTTAGCATTCTCAGTGTACGTTGGAATAGGTTTCAAGTATATGAGGTGCACATCAATGGAACCCGCAGTATGTTACGAATATTGATACTCTAGAATAGAGCCAGTTACTTGCATATCCTTAAAACACAAACAAAGTTATCTTGTATCTGCTTATCTCTTTTTATTCTTCTCTGACTGAAAAATAGTTGTAGGTCTATATTTTTCAAGCACGAGTTTCAGAAGTTTCTTAAGTTTGATTTACTAATGAAGTTATCGTTTAATGTACCTTAACCAACAGACGATTTAGTCAAATTAGAAGGATCTCTGATGAGTTAAAAAGAGGGATCTGATTTTAAGTTGAAATGGTCAATGAAGCAGATGGTGCTGTTGTGGATAGACGGAGGATGAAAATAGAGCTGAGTTACAGCAGATGATGCTGTAAACTAGAGAAGAAATGAAGCTTAAATGAAGTGCAGCTACTGATGAATTCTGATGAAACCAATTATGGTTTCATCTTATTTATGATGAAACCATAATCGGCTTCATCATATTTATGATGAAACCAAAATTGGTTTCATCTAATTTTTGGTCAGTGGTGGTGGTCGTCGGCGGGTGTTGGCGATGTTGCTGGTTTTAGTCGGTGGTGGTTGGCGGTGGTCGACAATGGTGGTCCTGGCAGTTGATAATATGTGTTGTAGCATAGAGCATGGATCTTTGTTGCTGTAATGTTGCTGTATAGAGCATGGATCTGTGTTGTTGTGATGTTGAGAGAAAGATGGAGACATTAAGGACTTCTCTTGGGATGAATAAAGTTGATGAAACTTCTTTACTACAGGAAGAAGGGAAACATGAAACTGTTCTGGAACAGTGGAATCTGATTCTGAAATTAGGTGAAGGAGAGGGTCCAAAAGAAGGTTTAATAGAGAAAAATGATGGCTAGAATTGAAATGGGAAGCAATTGCAGGTGGTGAATTGGATTGTGGAGCTGAGTAGAGTCAGCTAGGAGATGTTGCTGCCGCTGCTTTCAGATTGGCAGTGTGCAAGTGTAGCTGCTGGTATTGTTGATATGGTTATTGCAGTGATGGGTTTGATATGGTTATTGCAGTGACAGGGTCTTGTGACGAGTTTCATTTGATGCTGCTAGTAAGCTCCGGTTGCATCTGAAGTTAATATTATAGAGAAGGTGGTACTGGTGTTGGCTTTGAGTTGGTTCTCTATGAAGAATGGTTTGAGCTGATGCTTGAGAATGGTTTTTAAGTAAAGTTGCAGGTTGAGAGTGTAGAGAAGAACTGAGATGCCTATGTTGGTGGTGATTATGAACTGTAGCTGGTGATAATCAGAAACCATGGAGGAACTGGTGTTGCTCTGGTTGAATTAATATGGATATTGCAGGTCCAATTGAAGATCAAACTGAGCCTGAGATGGAGCATTTGTGGTGTTCAGGTATGAGCTTGAACTGAAATGGAAGACAGTAATGCAGTGGGTATGGGATTTGAAGTGAATTTGTAGTTGCAGGTGCAATGAAGTGCTGCAATACAATGAGGAATTGTTGTAAACCTAGATGGAAAGATATACCAGGTGAAGCTGAGTAATGGGTCTTGAGACATAACTGGTGGTATTGTTGTTAAAGCGCAGAAACCAATTATGGTTTCATCTTATTTTTGATGAAACCAAAATCGGTTTCATCGTATTTCAACAATGTATTTTTATCCATGAAGATGTATAATACCTCTTAAAAAATTTCTTGCAGGTGATTTCTCACGAAACCAAGATGAAACCAAAATTGGTTTCATCGTATTTTTGGGTGGTGGTGGTGGTGGGCGGTCGTGGTGCTGGTTATGGTCGGCGGTGGTCGACAGTGGTGGTGCTGGATGGTAGGGTGGATAGTATTGGTGGTGCAATTACGTAGTATCGGTGGTGGTGGTGGTGGTCGGAGGTGGTGGCGGTGGTGGTCGACAATGGTGGTGCTGGATGGTAGGGTGGCTGGCAGTGGTGGTGCAATTGCGCAGTATC
>NC_039358.1:213855214-213895406 GCF_003573695.1 Papaver somniferum
CACAAGGTTTGATCTTGTAAAGGTGTTGTTTTGGTGTTGACAAAGATCAAACTCGGTAGTAGTAGTGGTAGGTATTTTGCTGGTACTTGTTATGGAGGTTATGGGAATTTTGCTTATCGGACGGCATCGGAGTTGGTTGTTCAGGTGTAAGTCGAACTGAAATTGGTAGTGTGTCTAGTTCTTTTGCTTATGGTTTGATTTTAAATGGAACTACTTAGTAATTAGTGGTCTGATTTGTAATGGTGATGGTGTTTGTAAATGTGGTTAATGAAATTGCAATTGTCTTTTTTCGGTTTCTCTTTGTGATTTCAACCGTGGTATGTTGAAACAAAATAAGCATTATTCTCTATCCAGTCTAATTCACTTGATGGAGAGGCATATACACACCTAGTCTGAATCTACAATCTGAGATGTTCATAATCACCAAAAGATGTTCATAATCTTAAATCACCTACAGTCTGAATCTACAATCTAAGATGTTCATAAAGCATGCAATTGAGATGTTCATAATCACCAAAAGATTCTCAAATAAGGGTACAATTCACAGCAACATAAAAATAAACCATGAGACATGAGCCAAACCATGCTGCAGTTCAAGATATTGCAATACACCAGCGTCACATAATGCCTGTCAACAGGTGCTGGCTCTATGAAAAATGCGTAAACCCTGGTAAACCATGCATGATCAACAAATGCTGGTATCTATGAATTTTGCAAAAAATCAATTATTATTGTAGTAATAATGTAGTAGGAAAAGTTGCGTCTGAAATTCAATAAGGAAGGAGTATTTTGTTAAATAAGGAATGTAAAATTTTAATTTTAACAAGTGTACTATCTATCTCATTGACATGAATGCTTAACGTGTCAGGATATTTAGAGATATCTTTAGGGTTACGACAAGATTATAGGCGTCTAATTAGAACCGACAATCAGTAGTCTAATCCTACGATCCTAAATGCAATATTTTTCTGCTCGGTCTCGCAAAATCCGAAAAATCCCACTTTCCATATATCACCTTGATTTTCGTTTGTTATATTCATGGTAAACATAACCAACCCACTATATTTAGATTTGCACACTAGATATGTATAGGGAAAAAAAACACTATATTTAGCTAGATTTGGATCCTAGAAATAAGAAATTAGATACCTCGTTCGTAAGTAAAAGAAAGAAGGAATTGAGAGGATGAGTTCTAATGAGAAATGTGTTGTTCCTGCCAATGGTCTTATTAATAATGATCCTCCTCCTCCGAAGGGATTTGCTTCATGGGATGACTTTGTGGAAAGCATTGGTGATATACTAGAAGATTTTGTCGATGAAGAATGAGAATTAGTTCATTATAAGAAAATTATCCATGTTGAAAATGATCCTCCTCCTAAGGGTTTTGCTTCTTGGGATGCATTTGAAAAAAGCTATGGTGAACATTTGGATAATGATTACAATGAATAAGAACATGGGAAGCCACCAAGACAAACAAATTTATGGTTGAGCACTCGGCATTGACTAAATTCAAGTTAGTATGCTAATTTTATTAATGTGTAAGCGCAATTATGTAGCAGTCCTAGGGTTACTGTTCAATTGTTCTCTCAATTCTGATTTTTTTTTTGGTAAAGTTTGTCAGATTTGGCACTGCAATTTATGAAAAATTTGGCAATTTTCTCGGATGCAAGACTCAATATACATTCCCTATCATATTCATGACCCTATCACTTTAACAGCAAACACACAACAAAATCATGGTTAACCCTAACATCCAAATCTCTACACCAAGCCCCCTTAAACACATTACTCGTTCATTCTGTTTTGTCAAAAGATTGATACTCCAACAGATGAACAATGGACAGAAATTAAACAACATATGCACTTGGAATCTAAAGAAAATATTGCATCCGTAAATATTAAACATTCACAAAAACTATACTTCCAAGCAGCTTTACAAACAGACTAATTAAAAAAAAATGATTATACTAATAACACAAAAACTAAAAAGATATTTAACTAAACAAAAGATGATGGATCAAGATGTGATTAAATACCATTATTGCATAGAAGAACCATGAAAACAGAGGACTAGATCAGTTATAATACCCTTCTTCTTCACTGCTGCTGTCGACAATCGTAACCACATCTTTGTATGACCAATCATCATCGCCATCATCGCCATCATCGTCTTCATCTTCATCCTCAAGCGCTGGCCCAAACCAAAATAAGTGTTCTGGATCATCTAAATCATCATCCTCATCCTCATCATCATTATCATCATCATCCTCAAAATCATACTCATCATCCTCTTCATCGTCTTCCTCTTCTTCATCGTCCTCCTCTTCTTCATCGTCAACAACATCATAATCATCAACATCTCCAAAACAAGAAACAACCTCGCAACCAAAATAACCAACAATCTCTTTGTCTCCATCAAGAAGAAGAAATCGGAAGGAAGTTACTAGAAGAGCAGTCATTTTGTCTGGTTTGATACTAAAACTTTTAGTTTTTGATACTGAAACCCTAGTTTAGAGAGAGACTTGGAAACGAAAAAGCGGTAATGTCCAGTCTCCCTTCCTTGCTCGTGTTTTATACCGTGACACACGTTTTCACTTTACCTCTAGCTTAGCCACGTGCAAACTTGGATAGTGAACAAGTATGCGGCTTTGAAAAATAAATAAAAAGTAATATAAAAAAAATATTGGATGGAAAATTAAAATCAAGGAATTTATCTGGGTGGAGATACTCCCCATAAATTTAGATTTGGACGATAAATACTTGCTAAGAATCATGATATCGAAATATAAATTGGTTTACAAGCTCGTCCAAGAGTGACATCGGTAAAAAAATGGAAAATTACCATTAAGCAATTTGTCTCGGTGGAAATACTCCCCGGAAACTTAAATTTGGACAAAAAATTCTTACTAAGATCATGACATGAAATAAATAAAAATTTGTTTAATAGCTCGTCCAAGAGTGACATCGGTAAAAATGGAAAATTACCATCAATCAATTTATCTTCGTGGAGATACTACGCGTAAACTTAGATTTGGACGATAATACTTGCTAAGATTGTGATCGAAATATAAATTGGCTTATAAGCTCGTGTAAGAGTGACATTGGTAAAAATGGAAAATTACCATTAAGCAATTTTTCTCGGTGGAAATACTCCCCGGAAACTTAGATTTGGACGAAAAATTCTTGCTAAGATTGTGACATCGAAATAAATAATAATCGGTTTAGAAGCTCCTCCAAGAGCGACATCGAGTCTTGTCGACGAAGCCAATCATAGTCGTTCGTGAATTCATAATGCTAACCAATCAAATAAACTAGTTTCACCTGATAACCTAACATCCCCAAACATCCTTGCCAATATTATCGGCTGATCGGTCTGATACGACCAATAATGCAATATCATCGGATATTCATATGTATCGCTGATATATCTTGTTTCGTCCAGTTATCGCTGATAACTATCATAAAATTAAAAATTGGTTTAGAAGCATATTCCCGACGAGTGACATCGGTAAAAATTGAAAACTACCATCAACCAATTTATCTTGGTGGAGGTATTCCCCGTAAACTTAGATTTGGACGATAAATACTTTCTAAGATCGTGACATCGAAATATAAATTGGTTTACAAGACCTTCCATAAGTGACATCGGTAAAAAATGGAAAATTACCATCAATCAATTTATCTTGGTGGAAATACTCTCGGAAAATTAGATTTGGATGAACTATACTCTCTAAGATCGTGACATCGAAATAAGGTTTGGTTTAGCTGAATAAGCCATGTCCAAGAGTGACATTGGTAAAAAACTTGGATATCGAATCTTGTCGATGAAGCCAATCATAGTCGTTAGTGAATTCATAATTCCGACCAATCAAATAAACTAGTTTCACCTGATAACCTAACATCCCCAAACATCCTTACCAATATTATCAGCAGATCGGTCTGATACGACCAATAATGCAATACTATCGGATATTCATATATATGTATCGCTGATATTTCATGTTTCGTCCAGATTAAAGGCACAGACATGATAAAATCCTATATTACCGACCAGTATTTTAAAAAATAAATATTGATCTCGGTTCTTTTAATACAAATTTAATTGTAAGATCTAGCTAAAATTACTTCTAAGATTATGAATTGGGATTTTAATCAAAAAAAAAATTGCACCAAAAAAGCATTTATGATCTTCCAAGGCACTAGTTAGTACTATATTAATAATTTATTATTTTACTTCTAAGAATATGTGAATTGTGAATAAAATAGTGTAATGCAGTTGACTCAGTAGTAAGGAATAGATAGTACTCTATCCAAGTCACTAGTAACAAAGGAATTAGCTAGTACTCCAACAATAACTTAAGTACTCCAGTTTGCAGTGGTATTTTTTGATCTTTGATCTTTTCTACTTTAAAAATCTGTGTAGAATATTCTAGTGGGACCATGTTCTAAATACCAGCCCCATCACTAAATACTAGGAGTATATATATGGAACATTCCTATGATTGATTTTTGGCTTTGAGGGGTACATTCATATGGTAGTTGTACTTTGGGATTTCTTGTTATGTGTGACTGAAAGAGAAGTATAATAACAAGAGCCTGTATTCTGTGACCTTCTGGAGTTTATTCTCTCCTTCAAAAGCAGTGTTCTGTCAATCACAACGCTACTGCTTTTGTCAATCATCATTACTCAGTTTCTCATTTTTGTCAATCATCACAATGATTCCCTTATTTATTGTGCGCATGCAAAAGAAGAAGATGTAGGTAGGCATAATGAGTATCTTGTGCGGTTGGGTACATGCAAAAGAAAAGATAGATCTCTTCAGTACTCCTCTTCTTCTGATTTTTTGTGCGCATGCAAAAGAAGTTGACCTAGGTAGCCATAATGAGTATCTTGTGCGGCCTTGTTGGGTACATGCAAAAGAAAAGATAGATGTCTTTGGTACTTCTCTTCTTCTGTTTTGCCAAATAATATAGAGAAGATTATTTTTTGTTTCTAAAATGTCTGTCACATTGGGTTGGCTTGACCCAAATTTGGCATTGGCGGCAAGATCCCTTGTGGTCCAGTCTTTCCATAAATTAATGCTATATTTCTTCCATTCTGGTTGTGCCTAAATTAAAATTAAAAATCTGATAACTGTCATAAGGGATTATGTTTACATAAGGTATATTATGGAAAACTGAGTTGACTCGACGAGTTAAGATAATGAAAATTGATTGAGTAACAAACAAATATCAAGCAAAGAATTTGAACACGAGCATATATTAAAGAACCAATATTTTTATATTATTCATTCTAAAACTAAACGAAGCAAAATAATACCAACATCCTCAATACTAAAAAACAAAAACCACATTATTCGAAAGTTTCTTTGATAATATGCTCAACTAAAACCATCACATCTGGTACTCGTGTTGCAGCGTTAGCAGGCTGTGCTGGAACTTCAAGTACCTTTTCTTCTAGAGGTGTCTCCCTGGGTATTTCTAGTGTGCCATACACAGTTTCACCAACAGGCTCATTCGAAGGAATGGGAGCATGGACACTATCCATTTCAACAGAAGCAGAAGAAGGAAGAGTAAGATTGTCAACATGAGCTTGAACTTCAGCTAACAGGGGCATGCCAGGAACCTTACACACGCCATCAATAGTTATGGTGATCCTTAGTTTTCTAGGGACAGCCATTACTATCCTTAGAATTGTTTTAATGCTCTCGGTATTGTTCTTATTGGAACTCATTTTCTTCGTCTAATATATCAATCTATCTTTTATGCTAGTGTGGTTTGTACGACCTCTTTAATTAATAGTATATATATGTATTAGAAAAACCCTAATTTTTTTAGGCTAGGAGCATTATCTCCAATTACCTAATTTAGTTGTATTCCTCATATCACTCTCAAATAAACAAAATATAACAGTTTCCATATTGATAAATATATTCTCATGTACGCGTACAACACCACATTGATTTTAGTATATAGTATGATTTATCTAAATACAAAAAAATATCACGAAAAAATTGCGTAAACACAACCATGTTGATTGAGTACATATATGCTTTATCTTACAGTAGATCATAATCATGTACTCTTCGCTAATGTGCATGCCTTGGCTAAACTCTTGCCAAATCTGTAGGTATCTGAAGTATCTCTCTCCATGATTCGCCATGCCTAATCTTCTCTGAAAAAATTTCTATTTTTGTTGTAATTCCCTCGGTAATTCACACCTACTCAAAGCCATGCGCAATAATTCCGTCCACCCAAGCGTTATAACCATGCCCAATTTCTCTTTTGGATTTTGTATATTGGTCAACACCATAAATTACAGCTATATATGATTGACAATAGGAATATATATTGGGATCAAGTTTTTTCTTCAAAAGATTAATATACTATGGTCATAACCCTAATTTCTTGTCTTCAAAAGATTAATATACTATGGTCATAACCCTAATTTTTAAATTTGCAATGGACACATAAATAGAATGTTGATAAACTGGAATAAATCTCATACAAACACGTGAAAATATCCGTTTCTTGTTTGGATCATGGATTTTTAAATAAGGCATGTTGATTAAGGATGCGACCATTGGCCAAACGATGTAACGGTTCGCACCCCTTCGTATTACGCTTCACATTAACCAAATAGATTTTGAAACACCAAAAGACGTGAAAATTCCAACAGGTGTGTTGTGTGGGGACACATATTGCGTCCATTGGATGTCTATATAAGCATTCAACAAAAACAAAATCCTAAATACTTCTACATTAAAAAAATATTTCACCAGTAATAGTAATGAAAATGTTGCCGGATTTAACTCCCAAGATACTATACCTCCTACCAAGTACAGAAGGTATTTTCGAAAGCAAATGTGTATGCAAAGAGTGGAATTCTGTCCTTGCAAACAAAAGAATTGGACTCCTTTTCGGTTTCACTCAAAAAGTGACAGAAGAAAAAGTTACGCAACTCTTCTACAGATAACAAATTGAGGAGGAAGATTACTACATGATGATGGGATATTTCTATCAAATGTTATTTGGAAACAATGGTACCTAGAATATTATCCGATCCGATGATGAAAACATGTCACACCCAATCGTTGGATCTTGTAATGGTCTGGTACGTTTTTATGTTTCACACCACGGCATACAAGATCCTATCTATATTATGAATCCAACAATGGGTGAGCACCTCCATCTGCCACGAATATGCGATCCAACACCAACGCCACAAATTAGTTGGGATCCATGATTCGTCGTAGGGGGTTCGGCTATTGTCAACATACCGGTGAATACAAAGTAGTTCGAATTCAAGTGGACGGAAAAGTGGACGTACACACTCTAGGCGACAACAGGGGATGGAGGAACATCGGATATTTTCCTTTTACTTTTTGGGATTCAGGTGTGTACGCACATGGTTGTATTTTTTGGATAAATCATTATTTTTATGACAATATTCAGATAGTATCTTTCAATTTTGACAATGAGACATTCCAGTCACATTCGCCACCCCCGCATCATATTTATGAGAATGGTGGTTCCAGTACTCCAAAACTTGGAATGGTCTTGTCTGGAGTTCACCTTTTATTTTACAACATTCACGATATTTATGATCTCCGGATTGATTTTTGGACACCCATTTCGGATAATGATATTCATGCACGGGCACCCGGTGTAGAATGGAATTGGGAACTTAAGAGGAGCATTTTCTTGGAAGAGCCTTCGAATCTATGGTGGCCGCCTAATAAGCTTATAGCCTTGGGAAAGAACAACGACGTCCTATTGCAAAACAACCGATGTTTAGCGCGTTATAATGAACTCACCAGAACTTTGACAGAAATTGCGGAGATAAGGTGGGAAAAGGTTAGAGTTATTCCTCACATGAGGAGCGCCGTCTCGTTGAGGAATATTGGAGGACAATTGGAAACATGTACTGACGATGACCATGCCACAAACATATTCTGAGTGTAGTGTTTTTGTTTTTGTTTTTGTTTTGATTAGAGTAATGTAGTTTGGTGTTCAATATATATATACTATATATTTTTAAAAGTATTATTTCTCATCTTTGATTATTATTTTTCATATCTTGTTTGGACTAAAAGTTATTTTTGAAATATAAAGAATCAGAGTTGGTCTTATTTTGGGTAATAATGGTTGGTATTTTATTTAATGAAGTTAATGCTTTTAAACATATTCCCGACTAGTTTAGAGGGGGATTTTCTTTTATGGTGGTCAATTTGGTATATAGGGAGGTATTTCTGTATTCCAGTTGTATTTATGGTTATGAATTTTGCGAATCTATAGGGAGACTTTTATTTGTTCATTATTGTGAAAATCTGATATCAAAGACTTGATGAAAGGAACACAAAACTAAAATTCAAAAAAACTTCTCTTGATTGATGTATTTCGACTCATGGATTGATGTATTTTGACTCACGGCTCAACAACCTATTTATATGAGTAACAAACTTGACTCTCAAGAAAAATAACTTTGCAAACATAATCAAACTCTAACAAAGAAACTTCTAGACAATTCTCACGTAAATAAACTCTTAAAACCAGTAATACTTGCAACCCAAATAAACTTCTATAAACCGTACCATGTCAACAAGAGTTGTTGATCCATTCACTTGATGTCAACTGTACCAGTTGACTCAACCATATTGGTTTATTCTTCATGTCAACTATACCAGTTGACTCAACCATATTGGTTTATTCTTCATAGTATCTTGGTTTATTCTTCAACAATTATAACAAAATCCGAGAGTGGAAAAGAAAAATGTAAAAAGAAGTGAGAATTTGAGATGCAAATGGTATAAGTGATTGATAGAAAAATCAATGATGATATTCTTGAAAATGCACACGCATGAAAAAGATTTTATGACTAATCGAGATTCTTTTTGTAGACGAATTGTTGATTTGAAACTGGTGTTTGACACCAAAACACAAAACCAAAACATAAATGGGCAAAAAGAGAGATACATAAATTATGGTACCATTAGCCCATATTTGTAGTGATAAATTCACGTTTTGTATTTTGTGGATAGTTCCTGTTTTATATTATCAACCAATGTCGTTGTAAATATTAAGATGTTGTCGTGACAGGTATTCTAATTCCAAGAAGTCAGCATTAGTGAATTGGTGTCTTTTCATACCTACTTCATGACGTAATGGTTATCCTTTAGATTTTGTTTCCTTTTAAACAAAAATTCAGTTATAGGTTTAAGCTATAACCGCTTATAAGATAAAACGGGCAAATATGCTTTACTTGCCTGCTCATTAAGGACGCGACCTTTCAAAGATAAAAATGCAAATATGCGTTACTTGTCTGCTCATTAAAGACGCGACCTTTCAAATAATGCCTGCTCATCAAGGACGCAACCATTCGCCAACAGGTGTATTGGATGTCTATATAAGCCTTACTCGTATCTGCTTGTAGCATTCTACAATATTAATAAAATCTTAAATTCTTTAAAAAAAAATTGATAATCTTTCATCAGTATAATATTCATGGATATGTTGTCGTAATTAACTACCGAGATACTATATCACCTCCAAACTGCAGAAAGCATCTTAGCAAGCAAATGTGTTTCCAAAGAGTGTAATACTATCCTCAGGGACAAAAGAATTGGACTCCTTTTTGGTGTCACACCAAGAATAGGGAAAGAAGTTACTCAACTCTTTTATAAAGAGGAAGATTTCATCCCGATCGTAACAACCAACAATCACGACGCCCCGAATGATGGAACCCATGAAGATTTGACGAAGTTGCACCCAATAGTTGGATCTTGCAATGGTCTGGTCTATTTTTATGTTTCACACCACGACATACAAGATCTTGTATATGTTATGAATCCAGAAACTGGTGAGCACCTACTTATGCCACCACTATGCATCCCAATTATTGCACGAGATCAAGTACTTTCTTGGTATCCTGTAATTGGGGGTTTCAGATACTGTCAACGTACTGATGAGTACAAGGTAGTTCGAATTCACATGGATGGTAAAGTTCAAATACACACTCTAGGAGACAAGAAAGGATGGAGGAACATATCATGGGAGATTCCTTATATTTTTCGGAGTTCAGGTGTGTACGCACATGGTTGTATTTTTTGGAAGGATTGTTGTCAGTGGGATAGTGGCATAGTTTCTTTCAATTTGGACACTGAGACATTTCATAAACATTCGTGACCCCCGCATCATATTCCTAGGAGTGAATTCCCATCAGTTGGGATGGTTATGTTCGGAGTACGCCTTTTACTTTACTACATCCATGAGGCCTGCTGTGATGAGGGGATTAATCAGCCCCGGATAGATTTCTGGGCACCCATTTCCAAAAAAAATATTCATACATGGGAACCTGGAGGGGAATGGAACTGGAATCATAAGATAAGCATTTTCTTGGAAAAGGATGAGGATGAAGGGTGGCCGGCCTATTACCCGATAGCTTTTGGAAAAAACAAGGACCTCCTATTGTGGCAGAATGGGCGTTTATTGCGTTACAATGCACTCACCAGAACTTGGACGGAAATTTGGGGGACACAACTGTGAAAACAAGCAAGGTTGCCATTATTCCTCATATGAGGAGCGTTGTCTCGTTGAAGAATTTTGGTGGACAATCGGAAACATGTACTCATGATGTCCATGCCACTAACACATTCCTTGGGTTATCTATGTAGCTTTTTTTCTTGTAGTTGTGTTGTTTTTTGTTTTTTTTTGTATTTGTATTTGTATTTGGATTTTTTTCCTATGTACAATTTATTTCTTGGGTATGTAGCTTTTTTTTTCTCTTGTAGTTTTTTTTTTTTTTTTTTTTGGTGTTTGGATTATTTTTTATGTTGAAATGTACAATTTAGTTTGGATCATTGTTTAACTAGACAACCTTTGGTTTTTTTCCTTTTTTTGCGTTACACCTATGGTCCAGCCGTCCGGGCCACCCCAACCCACCTAGGTAATTAGTCGAAAAGTAGAAAAATTATTTGGGTATTTCCTAAGAGATCATGATTTATTTTAGTTTGTTATGTTCGGAATGTATATATTAGATTAAAAAGGAAATTAGATAAACATGAAAATATTCATTCCATATCTCATTATACTGCTACAATATCTCATTTTTTAGTAATATGGAAATTGAAATATTCGGTTTAAATACCAAACAATCGTGATTTAAGATAATGATGGAAAACCTAAAAAATTAGAGTTTTCAAATTACACCGAGCATAGAAAAAACCTAACATAGAGTATTAAGAGGGATTGTTGATATGAAATTGACGAGAGGATCAAAAAACGTCCTAAACTGACGCGACCATTCGCCAACAAGTATATTGGATGTCTATATATATATAAGCTTTATACTTATATTTGCTTGTAGCATTCACAATAAGAAAATCCTAAAAGCTTGTAATTTTTGTTTTTTTTTTTGATAATCTTTCATCAGTATAATAGTGATGGATATGTTGCCGGAATTAACTACCGAGATACTTCAGCGCCTCCAAACTACAGAAATCGTTTTAGCAAGCAAATGTGTATGCAAAGAATGGAATACTATCCTTGGGGACAAAATAATTGGATTCCTTTTTGGTGTCACACCAAGAATGGGGAAATATAAAGTTACCCAACTCTTTTATAGAGAGGAAGATTTCAGCCCGATCGTAACAACCAACAATCATGATGCCCCGAATGATGGAACCCATGATGATTGGACTATGTTGCACCCAATAGTTGGATCTTGCAATGATCTGGTTTGTTTTTATGTTTCACACCACGACATACAAGATCTTGTATATATTATGAATCCAGAAACTGGTGACCACCTTCATCTGCCATAACTATGCATCCCAATTGCAACTGATCAAGTACTTTCGTGGTATCCACGATACAACATAATTGGGGGTTTCAGATACTGTCAACGTACCAATGAGTACAAGGTAGTTCGAATTCACATGGATGGTAAAGTCCAAATACACACTTTAGGAGAAAAGAGGGGATGGAGGAACATAGCATGGGAGATTCCTTATACTTTTCGGAGTTCAGGTGTGTACGCATACGGTTGTATTTTTTGGATAAATTGTTGTCAGCAAGATATTGGCATAATATCTTTCAATTTGGACACCGAGACGTTCCATCAACATTTTCCACCCCCGCATCATATTCCTGGGAGTGAATTTTGGATAAATACTTACCCATCACTTGAGATGGTCATGTTCGGAGTTCGCATTTTATTTTACTACATCCATGAGGGAATTGATCGGCCCCGGATAGATTTTTGGGCTCCCATTTCCAAAGAGAATATTCATACATGGGAACCTGGCGGGGAATAGAATTGGAATTATGAGATAAGCATTTTCTTTAAAGTGGATGAATGGACGACTCATAACCCGATAGCCTTTATAAATAACAAGGAACTCTTATTTTGGCAGAATAGGTGTTTATTGCGTTACAATACACTCACCAGAACTTGGACGGAAATTTGGGGGGCACTACCGTGGGAAACAAGGGTTGCAATTATTCCTCACATGAGGAGCGCTGTCTCGTTGAAGAATTTTGGTGGACAATCGGAAACGTGTACTCATGATGTCCATGCCACTAACACATTCCTAGGCTTATCTATGTAGCTTTTTTTCTTGCAGTTGTGTTTTTTTTTTTTGGTATTTGGATTTTTTTCTATGCTGAAATGTACAATTTATTCCTTGGGTTATTTATGTTGCTTTTTTTTTCCTTGTATTTTTTTGTTTTTGTTTTGGTGTTTGGATTTTTTTCTATGTTGAAATGTTCAATTTCGTGCATCAACATGAAAGTGTTGCCGCTTAATGTTGGGTCATTGTTTAACTATCCAACATTTGGTTTTTTACTTTTTGGCGTTACACCTATGGTCCAGCCGGCCGGGCCACCCCAACCGACCTAGGTAATTAAATTAAAAAAGAAATTAGATAAATATGAAAATATTCATTCCATATATCTCATGAGATCATAATTTATTTTAGTTTGTTATGTTCGTTATGTATATTAGATTAAAAAGGAAATTAGATAAACATGAAAATATTCATTCCATATCTCCTTATATTGATAGAATATTCGATGTAAATACCAAAGAATAGGTGATTTAAGATAATGATGGAAAACCTAAGAAATTAGGGTTTTCCTTAGAAATATATATAAATTACAACAAGCATAGAAAAAATTAACATAGAGTATTAAGAGGAAAAAATGAGTTCTGCTAAGAGGGACTGTAGAGATGAAACTGAAGAGAGGATCCAAAAATGTCCTCGACTGATGGCTGGTCCTCGTAAATTGAGGATTATCATTACTGTGGACGGAATAACTATTGTTCCCGGTGTTCCTCTCGACGCTGTAATTAATTTTGTTGTCAGCAGTGTTGACAATGATGATGTTCCTATTTATGCTGATGTTATTCCTGGTGTTCCTCTGGACGCTGTAATCAGTAGCGTTGAGGATGCTGATGTTCCTGCTTATGTTGATGTTCCTTTTGTAAATGATGATGCTCCTGCTTCTATTATTGAAATTATTGATGAAGATCGTCCCGATGTTCCGGATATGGCAGATAATCCAAAAGTTAACAAGCATGATCTTAACAAGCATGTGGAGCCTAATGAAGCAGAAAATGACAAATCTGAGGATGACAAGGCGCCCAAGCCTGCTGGTTGGAGTGATCAGGTTCACCTTAACATTGCAAGAAGAATTGTTTGAAGATGGGGGATGGTTCATTTGATATGTTTTTTTTTTTGATGATATGGTTTGATTTATTGATTTCATTTTGTGGACTCTTTGAAAGTTGTTTTCGTTTCTTGTTTCATTTGCCAATTTTGTCATTTAGAAGAAGGTGATGTTTATGCATTCTTTTATTATTTAGGTATTGGAATCATGAAATAAATCAGATAATTATTTACAAGTTCATAGAGTTTACAGAATGCAATATACTCTTGCAAATTTATTTATTTATGAGGTGTGCATTCTTTTGGAAAAATAAATATAATTAGCTGAAAGAACGGAGGAAATGTAGAAAAATACAGTTCCCCCCCCCCTGTAAACAATAAGAATCAATTTATCACTTTAGGTGTGATCTTATTATCTCCTTGCCAATACTTTTAACAAAAATACGAGTTTGAACAAGTAAAGTGCCATTGAAAGTAAAGTACTACTATACGACGATGTTAATGATAATGATCTTTGCATGGAATTGGATGAGAATGAGGAACCAGACTAATATGACAAAGAACCAGACTCATCTAACAAGTTCTTTGCTTTTTAAACAGGGTTTTTGATGACCATTTTGTTTTCAGTGGTGGTTTTATTTATTTTTTAAGTATTGCACTAGATGGAGGCTTTTTACGCTGATAGATAGGTTGACATTTATGTGATGAATGATTCACGTTGAACTTTATGTTTTCTGGAAATGATGAACATGAAAATGGATGGGTTTAGTTTATTTATCTTTATTAGCTTATTGTATGATTAGAATAATACGTTTCCTACATAGGTGCCACTAATAATTCATACGTTTCCTCCCTAAACCAAGAATAATACAGGAGACAACCCAGCTTAAAATTATTAAGGTAAATATTATTCGAAATAGGAAAGTACTTTTTTTCTATAGCCTCTTCTCGAGTTGGTTAGAGATAGGAAACAAAATTTCGAAAATTTTGGGAAACAATTTTATCATAACTGTCTACGATATATTCTCTCATAAAATAAGGAAACTAACCATATTGGTTACACATCAAAAATTTGTAAATAAAAAAAGAAAAACACCGAAAATCTTTTGTTTGGCGGGTGATGAAAATGGATTTTACTGGGAGGGATGATTTCAAAAGGAAAATCAATTTCCGCCTGATGGTTTGGTTAAATTACAAAAAGAAAAAGAAGGATGAGTTCGATATACTTTTTCAGTTTTTATTTCTCGATTCATTCTCTCTATGAAATCATAATTCTACTACTATCGTCTCTAATATTTACAAGGAACCTACCGCTTCAGACTCGATCTTTGTTGTTGGTATTATTTCTATAACCCATTATCGAATGAATATTAAATTGATGTTAGATTTTTTGTTCGATCTCATGGAATCAGATGTTAGATCTTATAAGTTTACTAGTTAAAGCATGATTAGGGTTTTTATTCTATCACTTCTTATAGGTTTACTAGTTAAATCATGAGTAGGGTTTTTATTCTATTATTATCTCTAATCTTTACAAGGAATCTACCTCTTTAAACTCGATATTTGTTGCTGGTAATATTTCTACAACCCATTATCGAATGAATATTAAATTTATGTTAAATTTTTTGTTTGATCTCATGGAATCAAATGTTAGATCTTATAGGTTTACTTGTTAAAGCATGATTAGGGTTTTTATTCGGCTATGTCAAAGAAAAAGTTGATGACAATCACGGGTTGTACGATGAGATGTGATTTCATTTTGTTATAACAATAATATTTTAGGCTTAAGTTACATGCATGAACTATTATAAGATTTAGTTAAGGATCTTTCTTTCATGTTACTTAGTTAGGCTTTACTAGTTAGTTAGGTTTTACAAAATAAAAAAAAAAAAAAAAACTTAACGATGCTAATTTTTTTTTTCTAGGGTTTTTGTTATTGTTTGGGTTGGATTGGATTTTGATTGAGATTTAATAACTCTACTTTGATCGACGATGTTGTGTCAATCATATTTATATACAAGGCTTCTCAAGATTTAATCATTTGAGTCTCTGTTACTTGGCGAGCCTGTAACGTTTGTATTTTAAGTTGCCACTTTTAATAATACCATGTTGCTGGTTGGACAATTTGGCTATATCTTCAAGCTAAAAATGGATAATCATTATATGGTGCTTTAGTGCTCTTGGATTTTGTAACAAAAATTTATATAAGACCGTTTAACCGGTACCTTTCGCTTTGTGGATAACACAATAATCATGAGGAGATTTTGTGTGTTGCAGTGATGTTTTAGCCTCAAGTTACATGCATCACTGAGTTCATGTTTGTTTTCTTTTCATATAATAGAAAATAGGTGTAACACATGTTGCCTATCCTGTTAGGTTTAGCTAATAGTTTCCAGAATAAGCTCAAATTCCTAACTGAGATGCAGGTACCTACACAGCTTTTTTCATGGCAGAAGATGATGATTACGACCAATGGAGGGAATCAGATGTTGAGGGGGATTCTGATAAAGAAACGATGGATTTAGATGAGAGTCATGATGACATTGTACAATCAGATGACGATGATGGTGGAGATATGCTCCACACTGCTAGATTTGAAGACTTAACAGGTAATGTGCGAAACCTTGTACTTACTTGTTTCTACTTAAACATCACATGGTTTCATATGTTGCCTCGGTAATTTCCAGAGTCAGGAGATTATGAAAATGATGAGTTCATGTTTGTTTTCTTTTCATATAATAGAAAATAGGCGCAACACATGTTTCCTATCCTGTTAGGTTTAGCTAATATTTTCCAAAATAAGCTCAAATTCCTAACTGAGATGCAGGTACCTACACAGCTTTTTTCATGGCAGAAGATGATGATTACGACCAATGGAGGGAATCATATGTTGAGGGGGATTCTGATGAAGTAACGATGGATTTAGATGAGAGTCATGATGACATTATACAATCAGATGACGATGATGGTGGACATATGCTCCACACTGCTAGATTTGAAGACTTAACAGGAAATGTGCGAAACCTTGTACTTACTTGTTTCTAATTAAACATCACATGGTTTCATATGTTGCCTCGGTAATTTCCAGAGTTAGAAGATTCTGAAAATGAATATTTGGAGGTGTTAGAAGAAAAAGAATTGGAAAATGCTCCAGAAGCAGAAAAGAAGCCACAACAAGAAGACTCTACAGAAGTGATCATAAAAGAGAGGGGAATGACAAGAATGTTGAATCTGCATAGAGACTTCTCGATAAAAGATGCCAAAAGAAGGGATATTGAATTTGACAAAATGTCCCGGCCTATTAGTAACCATAAAATTGAATTCAGTAGTTACCTAGGCTATTTGGTCCGTGATATGGTTGGCATAAAACATTTATGTTGGAAGGAAGTCCATTCAACAACAAAAGAAAATATGTGGGAGAAAATTCTGGTATGCATATGCGGTTACCAATTCGTCGTTTTTGTTGTCTAACTGTGAGTCTATGATTAACATACATTAGATTTTATTGCAGCTTCATTATGAGGTGCCCCATGAGCTGAAGCGAGTGGTCATGAAGCGTCTACCTGTTCAGCTGTGGGAATTCAGAAGGAAATTGTACAACAATCATGTAAAACCCTTCCTGGAATTGACGCACAAACTAAGAACTTTCCCCAAAAAGTACGAAACAGTAATGGACCAAAAGAACTGGGACAATTACCTTAATCATGTACTAAAATCGGTTATATTTAAGGTATGGAATACACATTGCTTTTTCTGATTTTGTGTTTTGTTCTTATTGTCTATCCAAGCATACTAATGAAATTATTTGTATTCCCGCTGCAAGAAAAATTCGGAGAGGGGAAAAAAGGCAATATCACAGTCCAAGTTCCCACATCGGACGGGACGAGGAGGATACTCGAGATTAAAACTAAAATTAGTAAGTCTGTTGTCTTATTTATTATACACTGCACAGTAAAACCGTCCATATCAGATACTTCTGTTTTGTATGTCGTGTTGCGTGTCTCATATATGCAGAAAATTAAAATGGTATAGGTATGTGTCCTCTTACACCAATATGTAATTTTTTCACATTAGACGCTTTGGAATAGGTTTTGTGTTTTACACAGTTAATATCTGTGCGGATGTAAATCCTTACTTGTTTCTGGCAACTACTAGGTCCAAAGAGGAAATGTTGCCAAAGAATATCTTGAATACCGGTGCTTCATGTGGGCAAGAGAACGCGAAAACAAAGACGAAATTGTTCCAGACGAGTTTGTCAGGAAGAAGACATTTGAAGTTGTGAGAAAACAGAAACTTTACAGTCCTCATGTTTTTAACCAAAGTAAGTGCACAGTAATTGCGCAAGGTTTAAATCAGAATTTAACACATTATTTGAACATGAAGAGAAGCGGAAGATGATTCGAGAGGGAACTATAACGGTTGGTCATAACGAGGATGCCCTAACAGTTGCGATCGGCCCGAATAAGGGTGGACGTGTCAAGGGGATGGATTTGGAGTGACGGAAACCCTTTACTTTCCAAATGGAAGAAAACCAAGACACTCGAAAGAGAACGATGAACTGCGTGAAAAGCTAAAAGCTAAGGAGAAAGAATTAGAGTCTACTAAAAATGCGTATCAGAGATTGAAAGATAACTTGTTATCTCAAGGAGTCGACATTGCGAAAATTGTGGGCAACAGTATTAGCAAGTCTGGAGGAGAGGTAAGTGAACCGAGTTTTGATTAGATTGTGTAATTTTTTGAAAAAATTGGCAGACAGTATCTGATTTTTTCAAACAATGTGTTCAACTACAGTCACAGGATGCAGGACCTAGCAACGCCTTCAATCGATCTAAGAATAACATAGGTCCAAAATCAGTTAAGCAACTTCAAAAAAATCATGGGAAATCCGGTCCGCAGAAGTCATCTGAAAGCACCAAAGGGTCCGCGAAGCGGGTCTCTCCTTGTACTAAAACGCCGACTGTTTCTACTGAATCCCAGCCGTCTTTAGTATCAAAAAAGAAGTCTTTGTCTCCTTCATTCACTGGGGAATCTCAGAATGTGCCATCTGAAAAAGTTACCATCGATGTATGGTTTTCCAACGCGTTTAAATTTTGAATCTTCAATGTACTATCTCTCATGCGCCTTGTGTTTCTGCAGGGCACGAGATGCAAACTTTAGTTTGGAGAAAAGGACAACATTGTTGCCATTGGTAGAGCTTACTCTTCAAAGAAGGTATCTTATAAAATGAAGTCAGGAATGACGGGTGAGGTTACATGCTATAGCATCATGGTTAGTGAAGTACTAAATGAAACCATCAAATTACCCTTTGGCACATCTTCTGGGATAAAAACCTTAAAAGATGTTGGTGATGCTGAAATTTGTTGGCCATCAAATCAAACCATCTTGGATCAAAAGGTTGGTTGCTATGCTTGTTTGCTTTATTAAATCATTGGATATGTTTTTACACAAACCAGTTATATATATATATATATCTTGTTTGATATCTGAGACGAATATGTTATCAGCTATACGAATCACGGACGTTAGTGTATATTTTAGAGAACCTTATAGAAGGAGATATGTGGTTAGCTATTTGATTGTGAGTCAGTTGTGCATTTTGCTTAAATGATTTCACTGCAAAAACAAGGTACAACTTTCATTTCAATTTTCTGATGCAGGTAAGTCAACCAAAACATTCTGAGGCTGTGAAATCACCGGATCTACTCAACGAAAGCCAATCTCGTATCGCAATATCTGAAAAAGTTCCGAAGGTATGTGTTTTAAACCAGTTACATGATCTTAAGACCATATGAGTCTGAAATATTCTATCAACTACTATATGAATCAAGGATGCTAGGGTGTATTTTGGAGAACCTTGTATATTTGTTACCTATTCATCCGTGTCTTCGCATTCACGGTGGAATTTGGCATATTTGTCACCCGAATATGGAATATTACTCTACTGCTGCAGGTAAGTCAACAAAATTCGGGGAAACATACTTTGGATGTGACATCAAAAGATCCACTTAGTCGGAGCCAATATGAGATCACGACAACTAAAGTAGTTTCTCCGGTATTTGTTTTATTTTTACACGCATTTTAAATCTCAATTTGTTTTGAAGTTTTCGCTTGAAGATGTTCATATGCCATATATTTCTGCAGGGTAGAAGGTGCAACCTTTTTGACGAGCTGTCTAAGGAAAACGTCCTTGCTAGAGGTAGAGCTTTTCTGTTAACAGGAAAACAACAATTACATGGAAAGAATGGGTTGGAGGCTGATTTCCACAAAATCCTGATTGATGAAGTAATAAAACCGAATTTCCGTCTACCAGTACGATTTTCTGGTATGGAAACATTAGGGAAAACTTTTGGAAAAGCGATTCCTTGGCCAAAGTATGGTGTTCAGTTTACCGAGCCTGCTAAGAATGTTAGTTGCTTGGCTTGTTTGATTTGTAAGTCGAATATACATAAACCAGTCTATCAATTATATGAATCACCGATCTAAGTGTAAATTAGAGAACCTAGAAAAATAGAAACATGTGTACGCTTTCAAAAGTAAGTAATAACTCTTTTAATCTTATGCAGAACCCTACCAGTAATTCACAACCAACTAATTCTCTGCGGAAGTCTCCTTCACGTAGCAACCCTTCTGATGGATATAAGAAGCAGTCTCCTAATCTTATGCAGAACTCTACCAGTAATTCCCAACCAAATCCTTCAATATCTCTAGATAAGTCGTGCACATCTACGGAAGAACATCTGTATAAGACATCTAATGGAGTATGTTTTTTTTTTTGATTTTTTTTCTTCGTAAATCTATATTGCTAATTCTAGCATCTTCTTTTGATATGATGTTCATATGTCGTATCTCCGCAGAAAGCAAAATACGACTTTTGGAATGGATCTAGGGGAAACGTCGTTGCTAGAGGCAGTATTTTACCTATGGTGCCTAACCAGAAAATACATGGACAAGATCTTCCTAGTAACTGTTATGCTGTCAATATTCAGGAGGTTATAGTTCAATCGTTCGTGTTAACCGAACCAAGTGGTGAGTTTAAGTTATTAGGGGAAGCTAAAGATGGTTTTGTGGCATGGCCGAAAGATAACTGTTCCATCTCTGATGACAAGGTTAGTTTCTTAGCTCTTTTGCTTTGTTAATCAAGTATATATATAGTTTTACATAAATCGTGTATTCAGTTTGATTAAAGAATAAGTACGAGATAGAAATATATTAACACCTAAATGGAACATGAATGCCAGTGTAAATTTCAAAATTGATATTTGGTTACGGATTTTATTATGGGCGTCAGCTGTGGAAAATGCCACGGCCTTCAGTGAAGTTGGCTTTTATTACATTGTTGGAAAAATGACTTTTGTCTGTCTCTTGTTGAGAATTCACATGACAGACAAATACGCCTTAGATTTAGAATATATCTATATATATATATATATATAATACATTTAATCTCTTGCTGCAGGAAACTCCACAGCATGGAAAACCTCATGAGCAACCAGAACCAGTTTTAGATTCTGAGAAGAAATTGGACAGTGAAAAACTGAATGAGGAGCACCTAGCAGTCAATCCACATTCGGGGAGTCATGCAGCCTCTGAAAACATTTCTCAGAAGACTAAAAAGGCGCAGAGAAGGTTATATGTACCAACTGTGCAGAAGGCATTGCAACTTTCAGCTGCGCACCAGAGGAAGACAAGGTTTGGCACGTCGAGAATGTCACAACCTGATCCATTGCATGCAGAGACACCACCATCAAAAAGGTTGAAGAAAAACTGATGCTTTTTGGATAAATGCTCATCTAACAAGTTCTTTTGCTTTTTTAAACAGGGTTTTTGATGTGTGAACTTTTAGTTTACGTATTTTTTAAGTACTGCACTAGATGCATGCTTTTTACGCTGATAGATAGGTTGATATTTATGTGATGAATGATTCACGCTGAATTTTTATGTTTTCTGGAAATGATGAACATGAAAATGGATGGGTTTAGTTTATTTATCTTTAGTAGCTTATTGTATGATTGATTACCAATCCAGATGAACCATGGGATGTTATTATGAAGGAAAAATATTTTCATGTTGTTAATCCTTTAACTGATATTGTGAACAAACAGGGGTCTTGGATTTGGCAAGGCATATGCGCAGGTTTCAATATAATTAAAAGACACTACATATAGGAGATAGGTGATGGTACTTCTGTGCAAATTTGGAAAGATACTTGGATTCCAAATATGCACAGACCTCCAGATAGTCATTTTAGCTCTTTTAATATGAAAACTGTGAATCATCTCATTGACCAAGACTCTAAGTCTTGGAATTATGATATTTTGAATGCTTTGTTTGATGAAGATACTGTTAAAAGGATTACTGACATAAGAATTCCTATTGCAGGTAAAGATAAGCTGAGATGGGAGCCTTCCAGCAATGGAATGTTTACTATAAAATCTGCTTATAATGCCATCTTGAATGAAAACTTAGCTACTAAGCCAACTAAGAACAACTTAGACATATGCTGGAAATCCTTTTGGAGATATAAGCTACCTCCCAGAATTCAGTATTTTATATGGAAATTCCTACATGGTTGCGTTACTAATAAACATAGACTTGCTAGGTTCACTAAACATAAAGATAGTAGATGTGCTATTTGTAGTGGTAACCCTGAAACTATTCAACATCTGTTCTTTGATTGTCATCATGTCAGACATATACGGGATTCAATAGACTCTATATTATCTACTATCCTCGAGGGTCTAGACTTACAAAATTGGATAAGTGGTTTCTTTCTAAAGGCAAACAATGGCATTCCCAAGGATTTTAGTATGTATGAGAGTGCCAGTTTCATTTTGTGGCTAACCTGGAAGGCAGATGTGATACAGTTTTTGAAAACAAGCCATTTAACAGTAACATTGTTATAAACAATATTTTCAGGCAGATTGAGGACTGGAAAAGGGCTAAAAGTATGCAAACTAGTAGCAACAGTGCTTTGAGAATAATTTATAATAACTGGAAGGCTCCTATAGATGATATATGCAAATTGAATTTTGATGCTTCCTATATTGATAAAACTGTATTATCAGGATGGGGACTTATTTGTAGAGATTCTACAGGAAACAACCATGGACTGCGAGGAGGTGCATCTCTAGCCATTGATCCAGAGCAAGCTGAAGCGCATTCTCTCCTAGAAGCAGTACAATGGGCTCTCCTATAGCATCTGTGAATGGGAAGGCTACATCAGTTAAATGGACAACATATAATTTAATCCATGATGCATTAGTTATATTAAGTTATTTTGATTCTTGGGTTTGCACTTATGCCCATAGGGATGCAAATCATATTGCAGACTCTATAGCAAAGTATGCAAGTGTAGTTGCAGGAAATCCTACACTACACCCCTTATATGATTTCATTGTTGATCAACTCATTTTTAGGTTTTTACACTCTTAATTTTATTGATTAATTTTTGAATGTTCTTACAAGAAAGAAAAAGAAATCAAGAATGAACTTTGCTCTGGACTTTCTCTCTCCTATTTACTTGTTTCTTACTCAAAAAAGATCTCCCTGTCCTTTACAACTCGAATGACTATTTATAAGGAAATACATAGTGGATGACAGCTAATCTGTCCTTTATTTTCGGATATGGTTTGCGACATTCTCGCAACCTTACAAATGTTATCTTCGCAAGCTCTCTAATCTTCGCAAGACTATCACATCTTTCTCATGATCCTTGCTGACGTTGTTTCTGAAACTGTTCTGCGACGCTATTGTGCAATACCATTGATAATTTCGCTGAGAAATAATTGTTGCGAGAATCTGATCCTACATCTTGCCTCTTCTCATATCTTCTCTGCAAAGTAGAGAATGATGTGAGAAATGTCGCAACTGCTTATCTTTTCATATCCTCACATTTATCACACGTACTCTCTCTCTTCCATTTATTTCTTGACACGTCTTATGTAACCGCTACTTTTCAACCGCTCACGTCTCTTCGTCTTAATGGTGTTTATTTCTTCGAGAAGTAAATTTTATTTATATACTCTTCTCCGTCCCTCTTTCTACTTTTATTTTTACTTTCTCTTTTATTTTTATTCTCTCATCTCTGCAACTCTATCATTCTTCTGCAAATTCTGCTGCTGTAATTTTTTCTTCCTTCAATTCTTTTACTTTCCATACATTCCCATACCCTTTATTCAATCATGGATCCAAGTGGTCATAGATATGAGAAGAATCTACAAGATGTCCAAAAATATTTTGCTAATAAAGATCTTACACTCTCCCCCATTACTGGTGCGAATGCCAAATCAATTCTTTATGTAAAGCTTTTGTCCAATCAAAATTGTGATGATCAATCAATCATAATTTCGCTAGGTCAAATTCTCGCAGGTCTCCCTATTCCTCTTTATAACCCAGACATTCCTTTATTTTATGAAATTCTCGCCCATCCGAAATTTTCGCGAGCCATTTTCCAATTAAGTGGGGACTGCATCCGTCTGATGTTAGAGTTTGCTAATCGTGGTGCTGGTAGAGGATCTCTTTACTCCACAGAACTTAGAGACCCAAAATTCGCAGACCTAGAGATAGTTGCTGAGAAATATACAGTGGCGAATTTCTTTGAAAACTACAAACTTATCTCCATGAAGAAGGAGAATACTCGCTGGGGCATTCGATTAAGAAGAAAATATAACATTGATGAAGCAAAAATTCTTATGCAAGATATTGACTGGCATTCTGGTAAAAATACAACTCCTCGCTAGTCCAAAGATGACAAATGGTGTGTCTTTCCTTTAATGCTAAAGGGTCCCTACATTGCTGGATCAAACATTCTTCCTGCGAATCTCGCTGCATATCAACCTTGGGTCTTCTCCTGGCCCGAGAAAGAGAAAGAGGTATGTTTCTCTCCTTTAACTCATTTTATATTTCTTTACTGATTTTTACTATTATGTTCGCTAACTCTTGCGACATTTGGCAGATCCAAAAACTAAAGGATAGTTATAACAGGACTGGGAAAATCTAGTACTCTATTAGCTCTTCGCTCATACACAGATGAGGTAAGAAACTTTCTCTTATGACTTTAAATAATACTTTTACTTCCATGCTTCCATTTCTTATTTTTATCTGTGTGTGAAGGTTATTGCCGAAGTAGAAGAATCTGTTGATGCTGCGAAGATTGGTGATAAGGGTAAAGGTACTCTTCGCAGGGAAAAATAAAGTGGTCCTCCTCCAAAGAAAAGAAAAGTTCGTTCTCCTTCTCCTTCAAATGCTCTTCCTAAAGAAAGTTCTGAAAATGATAAGGGTGATGAGGATAACGATGATCTTGTTGCACCTGAAGATTCTCCACCTGAATCTTCTATGGCTAAGCTTTCTGGCCTCTTTAGTGATTCTCTTCAAGGGATGGGAGATAGCCAATTCGCAAATACCTGCAAAGCTCTCGCTACTCTTTGTGATGTCCCTTTGCAGGATGGCGATAATTCTCTTCGCGGAGTTTCTAGATCCGTGACTCCCGACTTTTTGCATTCTCTCAATAGTCTGGTATGTTTTTATCTTTTTACTTTTTCATTGCTATAACTCAAAATCTCTTTCTATATTAATATTTTTTATTTCTTTTCACAGGCTGGAAAAGCTTCTTTTGCTGTTGCCTCAGATCTGGAGAGAAGACGCGAAAATCTTGGAAAGAAAAATCTTCAATTTCGCAAAAAGAATGAAGAATTGGCAGCTGAAGTTAAAAGTCTTCGCGAGAAAAATAGACAATTAGAAATTGATTCTTCCTCGTATAAGAATAAAATTTCTAGTCTTCAACAAGCTAATAATCAGCTTTATGGTATGTTACTTTTCTCTTTTCTCTTTATTCATTCATCCTGTTGTTTTATCTTATTTAAATAATCCTTTTTGCAGACATCTATGGTCTTTCTGATGAAGCCACCCTTCTTCGCTCATTTCCTAATGCCTTGGATAATGATACCCTTCTTGAACGTCTTAACAATTCCTTAAATAGCTTTTCAAATAATAAAAAATTTCATCTCTTTCTCTAGATGAACTTAGATCGAAATTTCGCCTCTTCGAAATTGATCATAGATCCAGTTTAGGCTTAGCCAACAGATTTAAGCGTATCCTTATTGATTCCAAAGAGAAAACCAATGAATTAAGAACCAAAATTAACGGTCTCATAGATGATAAAGATCGTATCTCTGATCAAGGTCCCAAGGCTTTAGCGAAATTCCAAGAGGCTCTTCTTGAAGTTCAACTTGAGCGGTATGAAGCTAACCGCAAGAATATTGAACTCTGCGAAAGGGAAAATCAAATTCGTTATCGTCTTCTCATAAGTAGTGAGGATGAATTTGTCTGGGCTGCGAAAATTTTAGATGATGCTAGAAAAGATTTAGGCGTAAATGTTAGTCTCCAAGTTGAACATACAGCCTTGATTAGAGACATGATTTCTGACAGAGAAGGTTGCTAATTGCTCTTCTTTACTAATATTTTGCTTCTTATGGATTTTCATCAAGTTAATAATTGGTTGTCTTTTGTTCGCAGATTTCGAAAATAAATATCGTGAAAATATTAAAGAACTTGAAGCTGAAAAGGAGGAACTCGCAAAGAATATTTCTTCTCGCAACGACAAGTATTGTAGATTGAAGAATCAAATCAAAATCACCATTGAGAATTTTAAGAATGACGCTATGCATTTTCGCAATCAAACCATCCAGATGGTTTGTGATGACCATAATATCCCACATTCTGATTACCCTTGTCTTTTAGAAGAAATCCCACAGAATACTCCCAGTTTGATTATCTCTGATAGTGAAGCTGACGATGAAGAATCTGATAGTGATAGAAGTTCTGATGGTGATGAGGATTCTGACGCAGGTGAAGAAGGAAATAATTCTGATGAAGATAATGAAGGATTAACCAAGAAATAATCTTTATTTCTTCTTTGATTCTTTGTAACACTTGTACATTTATTTCTTCTTTCTGTATATTTGCGTTTCTTTCATTTTGACATGCGTAAATTAAAACAATTCTTCTTTGCAATACAATTAATCAATATAATCATTAATTCTTGAATTTTTGAGTAAATCTCTCATATGGAGAAAAATAACATTTTCTAATTTCATACATTCCCATACCTGCCTCTGTTATTTGAATCCAAATGAGAGATATCATAAACTTTTTCTTATTGTATAATTTCGCAACCTTTTGCGAAGTGAATTTTGTTTCTTTTCAAAATCTCATTCTTGTGTGGTCTTATTTTGCCTTCCTAATTAAAGGTCTTATTATGCCACCTCTTGTCATTATGACAAAATCGCAGGACGTCCTTGCACTTTCATACAATAACCCATTGATCTTGCCTTAACTTTTTCTTCTGCATTATGGCCTCTTCAGGAATTTTGCGACAATATGACAGGCCTAAATATTCTTGCGAAAATAAATCCCCATGACATTGCCGTCTTGCGATGAAATCGCAGGACGTCTTCGCACTTTCAAGCGAAAACCCATTGATCTCATCTTATCTTTTTCTTTTGTATTATTGCCTCTTCAGGATTGTTGCACAAATATGACAAGCCTTAATTATCCTTGCGAATAATAAGCCTCATGACATTTGCGTCTTAAGACACTTATCAGCTCCCTAATGGAGGGTGCCGCCCTTATCTTCCCCCTGGTTTCCCCTTCAAGCAGGCGTACTTCTACCATACAAGGTTAGTTCCTCCCATCCAGTCTTAACAACAACCAGTTTTTTCGCAGCCTCTTATCCCTTTTACCTATAGAGCTTATGGTTACGAGACTGCACCCTAAGTGGGGTTTTCTTCGGGCCGAGTGCAGTATAAGCTAAGACTTGTCAAGAATGGCAAGGACGCTTCAAACGCCCTCGGCACTCTTGACTCAACCGTGTACCTCGGCACCTTGATCATATCTGCACTCCTTGGGAGAGTCCTTATTACCTTAGTCGCCCAACCTAAGTCATATGCTTAAGTTGAGAATCCAAGGTGCCTCTCCTGGATGGGCTTTATTGACCCCAAATCTCCATGACTCAGGTTCCGGTGGCGGTGTAGCCTTTCCCTGAGCCATGTAACAGGTACCCCCTAATATGACGTACTTTAGGTCTTACATTTGCCTCTTGCGAAATTGTATTTGCGAACTAGGGTGTACGCCATAAAGGTTCGCCTCTTTCTCTTTTGTCATTCTTTTCTGATTATTTTCTGTAAAATTCATTATCTCTGCGAGAGTCTCGCAATTCATAATATTGTATCTGAATTTCGCAATCTCAATTTTGTTGTTCAATCAAATGTATTTTTGAGAATTTTACTTATTGCGAGATTATCGCAACAACTTACTCATTCATACATTTCTTGCTTTTATTACTTTTTCCCTCCTCTGCTTCTTTATGATTTTCTGCTACTGCTTCCTTGGTGATGATATGTTCATCCTTTTTATCCTGAGCTAGCATTGATTTTGTAACATCTCTTCTCCTTTCTTTTCGATTGTATCCACCATCAACTTCTCACTTCTTTGTGCATCCTTGATTTTGTGTCGCCAGTTTTCCTTCTTGTTTTCTCTTCCTTCGCAAGATTCTATCTCGGTTTCGTAACATTTCTTTCCTTCAACCCAATCTCCCCTTATGATTCCTACACCATTGGGGTGAGGGAATTTGATGCATTGATGGAAAGTTGAAGCTACACCTAGAATCCCAAGTAGCCAAGGTCAGCCAATTAATGCATTGTAGGGTGATTCTACATCAACTACACAGAATGAGATTTCAGAAGATATTCCCTTCAATGGAATTTGCATAGTAACCTCCCCCTTAGGCTTGTTAGCAGTACCATTAAAACCATATATCTTATATGTTGAAGGTATAAGATCATCATCTCTTCCACCCATGGTTTTATAAGTATGATAAAATAAGATGTTCACGGAGCTTCCAGTATCGACTAGTATTCTATTGATTGCCCATGAATCTTCAGCTTCATCATCCTCATCTTCTTTTGGTTTTGGATTAATTTATAATTTTATTACCAATGGATTGTCATGCACCTCTTATCCTTCGGGAATTTCTTCTGCGGTAAAAGAAATGATATGTTTCTGCCATTCCTCTAATTGCGAAATTTTCGCAATATTCATAACTTCTCTACCATTATTATGTCTTGCGAACACTCTACTTTAAACATTATTATGAAAATATCAAATTGTCTTATATGAATGTACGATAGAGTGACAGAATAGATATTTTGCTTTTGCACCAACTTCTATGAAGAATGTTTCTTTCTTTTTCATCGTATTCGCTTTATGATATTCTGGTGGTGGTAATGGTTGAGATTGTGTATGCCCTACCAGAAAGTCGTTTAGTTTTCCTTGATCTATCATTCTCAAAATAATTTTCTTTACATTTCTGCAATCATTTGTGGTATGTCCATGAAAATGATGATAAGAACAAAATTCATGACTTCTGTGATTTGGGGGCGGTTCCGTTCCCATGTTCCATGGTGTTGGTATATTCTCCATCAAGATTATAGCCTCCCATATCTTCTCCACACTTGCATTTAGAGGTGGCATCTTGATTTCTTCCCATACTACCTTGTGACCTCCTTGTCCTCTATTAAAGTTTAGTCTTTGACCTCCATAAGTTTCTTGCGGTTCATCGAGTCTTTGAATCTTGTTATTTCCTCCACGACTGTAGAAATTTCTTTCTATTTCATACTCTTCTTGGTCTCGACTTCCCATAGCTACCAATTTCTGCTGATTGTTACCTGTCACCTTTTCTTTTTGTACTTGCGAAGTATTCGCCACTGTATTTATTAGCTTGGGTAATAATCTTGCGTTCGCTGCTTGTGAGTTGGTGTTCGCAACTGGATATGATTCCATTTCATTTTGTCTTTCCTCTAAAGCAATGTATTCTTCTTGAAGTTCTCGTAATTCAGTCATTGTAATCGTATTCTTGACTCTGAAAATTTGAACATACAACAGGTTTGTTGCAAACATAGCATTGATGAATGATAATATGAGATATCTCTCATCTACACGGCTAGCCATTTCGCTACACATAGTTCTCCATATTTTAGTCAAGTGTTTCAAACTTTCGCCAATCCTTTGTTTTAATCCAAACACATCTTCTATACCAGGTCGTGAGGAATTATTACTTATATATGCTCCCAAGAATGTGGTCTGCAATTGATTAAAGGAGGTTATTGTATTCTTTGGTAAACCTTCAAACCATTTTAACGCCTCTCCTGTTAAACTGGATGCGAAATATTTTCACAATACTGCATCATGATTTTCCCATTGTAACATGCACCTCACATAAGCTTTAATGTGTTGAATTGAACAAGTTGTTCCATCGAAAATGCTGGTTAATGCGGGCAAATTTCATTTCGGTGGGATTCCTCCTAATTGTACTTCCCTTGTAAATGGAGTTTTCGCAGCTTCCTCTATTGCTTCATCCAATTGTCTTCTACCTACTTCTCCTCTGTTATTTAGCATTCCTCTCATTTCTTCTAATTCTTTCAATATTTTTTTATTTACTCCTGAAACTTGACCCATTGGTCTCTTTAACTTTGCTTCTCTTCCTCATCCCTATCTTGAATTCGCAAATGATGATGTCGTTCATTTTCCCCTCCATATTTTTGTTCATTTCTTATCAACTCAATTCGATGTATTTCAACCATTCTCTTCACTCTATCATACTCCTCATTGAGATTATCATTATTCCGGTTTTGTATACGCCTTCTTTCTCGGTTGTCATGATTGTTCTGGCGAATTGTCTCCTGGAGCTCTTGCTCTTCCATTTCCGCTCTAAACCTTTCACGTTCGCAGATTAAACGTGCTTGTTCAGCATTATGCCTTTCAATTTCTTCTTCAATTGTCTGTTGATTTCTTTGATTTTCTCTCACATGTAAAATTCTTCTTCCCTCCTCTTGATTTCCTTCGCCATCTTGGTTATTTTGTCTCTGAATTTTCCCGTTCTCTTTATTTCCTCCAATTTTCCTATCATCAAAAGTTTCATTTTGCGGAATGTAACGATCATCAATTTTTTCTCTATTTTCGCGATATTCTTCATTAGGATTTGACATTTCTTCTTGAATATTGTTTCCAACATTGATCGTAGGTGAATTTTTCCTCATTTCTCTTCTGGTTGATCTGGAATATGATTTTGTAATACTTCTCGATCTTCTATTATGCAATCTAATATTCTCCATCTTTAATTCGTGATTTTGTCTTGTTAAATTTGCACGTTCTTCTGCCTCAGCTCTTCTTTCTTCATGTATTCTTCGTCTCAATGTTTCTAACGCTCCAATTTCTTCACCTCCATGAATTATTCCTTCATGTGCTTCTTGATTTCTCTCTTCCTGTCTATAATTTCTATTTTGTTGCTCTTCTTTTATTTCTTCTGCTGAATTTGATCGCCAAGTGTGTACGCTCACTCTGTCATAATCTGTATTCCTCTCTTGAACTAATGTTTGTTGAATTGGCGATTGAATTATATTTTCTCTATTATTTATCATTCTAGTAGATTCTCCCATTTCACTTCTTTCTCTTCCAGCAATTCTTTTGCTTCTTCTACTAGTAGTCGGTTGTTCGGATGTATTTCTTCTTCTAGCCATTTCTTCAATGCTAACAGTATTTCAAAAATTATGAAAAATTCTTAATCAGTTACTTTAAATTTTCATAAATCTCAATATCAATATTTAGCTTTTTCTAGAATAATCTTCTACTCGTCCCTGTTTCTAGCGCCATTATGTAGTTGCAGGAAAACCTACACTACACCCCTCATATGATTTCATTGTTGATCAACTCATTTTTAGGTTTTTACACTCTTACTTTTATTGATTAATTTTTGAATGTTTTTACAAGAAAGATAAAGAAATCAAGAATGAACTTTGCTCTGGACTTTCTCTCTCCTATTTACTTGTTTCTTACTCAAAAAGGATCTCCCTCTCCTTTACAACTCGAATGACTATTTATAAGGACGTACATAGTGGATGACAGCTAATCTGTCCTTTATATTCGGATATGATTCTCGCAACCTTAGAAATGTTATCTTCGCAAGCTCTCTAATTTTCGTAAGACTATCACATCTTTCTCATGATCCTTGCTGACGTTGTTTCTGAAACTATACTGCGACGCTATTGTGCAATACCATTGATAATTTCGCTAAGACATAATTGTTGCGAGAATCTGATCCTACAGCAAGAACTCAAACAATTTGCTTTTGTTGGTTTAATAATCTGTCTGTATGGATCAATATTCTGATTCAACAAGATAAAAACAATATGTAAGCTTGCTTATCAATATATTTATTCTTTCCTATTAAAAAAAATATTGTATGATTAGAAGAATACCTTTCCTACATAGGTGCCACTAATAATTCATACGTTTCTTCCCTAAACCAAGAATAATATAGGATACAACCCATGTTAAAAATTTTAAGGAAAATATTATTCGAAATAGGAAAGTAATTTTTTTCTATGGCCTTTTCTCGAGTTGGTTAGAGATAGGAAACTAAATTTCGAAAATTTTGGGAAACAATTTTATCATAACTGTGTACGATATATTCTCTCATAAAATAAAGGAAACTAACCATATTGGTCACACATCAAAAATTTGGAAATAAAAAAAGAAAAACACCAAAAATCTTTTGTTTGGTGTGCGATGAAAATCAATTTTACTGGGCGGGATGATTTCAAAAGGAAAAATCAATTCCCGCCTGATGGTTTGGTTAAACTCCAAAAAGAAAAAGAAAGATGAGTTCGATCTACTTTTTCTGTTTTTATTACTCGATTCATTCTCTCTTTGAAATCATAATTCTGCTAGTATCTCTAATATTTACAAGGAACCTACCTCTTCAGACTCGATCTTTGTTGTTGGTATTGTTTCTACAATCGAATATTAAATTGATGTTAGATTTTTTATTCGATCTCATGGAATCAGATGTTAGATCTTATAGGTTTACTAGTTAAAGCATGATTAGGGTTTTTATTCTATTACTTCTTATATGTTTACTAGTTAAAGCATGATTAGGGTTTTTATTCTAGTTTTACTATCTCTAATCTTTACAAGGAACCTACCTTTTCAGACTCGATCTTTGTTGTTGGTATTATTTATACAACCCTTTATCGAATGAATATTAAACTGATGTTAGATTTTTTATTCGATCTCATGGAATCAGATGTTAGATCTTATAGGTTTACTAGTTAAAGCATGACTAGGGTTTTTATTCGGCTGTATCAAAGAACAAGTTAATGACGATGAGAGGTGATTTTATTTTGTTACAACAATACTGTTTTAGGCTTAAGTTACATGCATGAACTATTATAAGATTTATGTAAGGATCTTTCTTTCATGTTACTTAGTTAGGCTTTACTAGTTAGTTAGGTTTTACAAAACTTAATGATGCTAATTGTTTTCTCGGGTTTTTGTTATTGTTTGGGTTTGATTTAGATATAACTCTACTTTGATGGAAAATGTTGTGTCAATCATATATATATATATAAGGCTTCTCAAGATTTAATTATTTGAGTCTCTGTTACTTGGAGAGCCTGTAACGCTTGCATTTTAAGTTGCCACTTTTAATGATACCATGTTTCTAGTTGGCCAATTTGACTATCATCTTTAAGCTAAAAATGGATAATCATTATGTGGTGCTTTAGTTCTCTTGGCTTTTGTAACAAAAAGTTATATAAGACCGTTTAACCGGTACCTTTCGCTTTGTGGATAACACAATATTCATGAGGATATTTTGTGTGTTGCAGTGATGTTTTAGCCTCAAGTTACATGCATCAATGAGTTCATGTTTGTTTCTTTTCATATAATAGAAAAGAGGTGTAACACATGTAGCCTATCCTGTTAGGTTTAGCTAATATTTTCCAAAATAAGCTCAAATTCCTAACTGAGATGCACGTACCTACATAGCTTTTGTCATGACAGAAGATGATTACAACGTGCCCCCAGAGGAGGACCAATGGGATGATGAGGTGGATTCTGATGGTGGCCATAGAATTGAATTCATTAGTTACCTAGGCTCTTTGGCCCGTGATATGGTTGGCATAAAACATTTATGTTGGAAGGAAGTCCCTGCAACAACAAAACAAAATATGTGGGAGGAAATTCTGGTATGTATATGAGGTTATCAATTCGTCGTTTTTATTGTCGAACTGTGAATCCGTGATGAACATAAATTAGTTGTTATTGCAGTTTCATTATGAGGTGCCCCATGAATATAAGCAGGCGGCCATGAAGCGTCTAGCTGTTCAGCTGCGGGACTTCATAAGAAAATTATACAATAATCATGTAAAACCCTTCCTGGAAAGACCGGACAAACTAAAAACTTTTCCCAGAAAGTACGAAACGGTAATGGAACAAGAAGACTGGGACGAATACCTTAAGTATGTACTAAAATCGCCTATATTTAAGGTACGGAATACACATTGCTTTTTCTAATTTGTGTTTCGTTCTTATTGTCTATCCCAGCATACTAATGAAATTATTTTTATTTCCTCTGCAAGAAAAATTCGGAGAAGGGAACAGAGGCAATATCACAATCCACATCGGACAGGACGAGGAGGATACTCGGGATTAAAACTAAAATTAGTAAGTTTGTTTTCTTAAACCAGTTACATGATCTTAAACCATATGTCCGAAGTATGATATCAACTATATGAATCACGGATGCTAGGGTATATCTTGGAGAACCTTGTATATTTGTTACCTATTCAATTCATCAGTGTCTTCGCATTCATGGTCTAAGAAGCAGTCTCCTAATCTTATGCAGAACTCTACCAGTAATTCCCAACCAAATCCTTCAATATCTCTAGAGAAGTCGTGCACATCTATGGTAGAACCTATGGCTAAGACATCTAATGGAGTATTTTTTTATTGTTTTTTTTCTTCGTAAATCTATATTGCTAATCCTAGCATCTTCTTTTTATATGATGTTCATATGTCGTATCTCCGCAGAAAGCAAAATACGACTTTTGGAATGGATCTAAGGGAAACATCGTTGCTAGAGGCAGTATTTTTCCTAAGGTGCCTAACCAGAAAATACATCGACAAGAGCTTCCTGAACACTGTTATGCTGCAAATATTCTGGAGGTCATAGATCCATCATTCGTGTTAACGGAACCAAGTGGTGAGTTTAAGTTATTAGGGGAAGCTAAAGATGGTTTTGTGGCATGGCCGAAAGATAATTGTTCCATCTCTGATGACAAGGTTAGTTTCTTAGCTCTTTTGCTTTGTTAATCAAGTATATAAATTGTTTTACGTAAATCAATCGTGTATTCAGTTTGATTAAAGAATAAGTACGAGCTAGAAATATATTAACACCTAATGAAACATGAATACTAGTGTAAATTAGAAAATTGATATTTGGTTAAGGATTTTATTATGGGCGTCAGCTGTGAAAAATGGCGCGGCCTTCACTGAAGTTGGCTTTATCACATTGTTGGAAAAATGACTTTTGTCTGTCTCTTGTTGAGAATTCATATGATAGACGAATTCGCCTTGGATTTAGAATATATATATATATATACATTTAATCTCTTGCTGCAGGAAACTCCACAACATGGAAAACCTCATAAGCAACCAGAACCAGTTTTAGATTTTGAGAAGAAATTGGACAGTGATAAACTGAATGAGGAGCACCTAGCAGTCAATCCACATTCGGGGAGTCATGCATGCAGCCTCTGAAAAGCTTTCTCAGAAGACTAAAAAGGCGCAAAGAAGGTTATATGTACCAACTGTGCAGAAGACATACCAACTTTCAGATGGGCAACAGAGGAAGACAAGGTTTGGCGCGTCGAGAATGTCACAACCTGATCCATTGCATGCAGAGACACCACCATCAAAAAAGTTGAAGAAAAACTGATGATTTTTGGATAAATGCTCTTTAATATTTTTTTTTGCAAACTGTTAGACCAAACCTCAACATTTTTTACTGTGTTATTAATAATAATATGAATTTTTGGCATATACGAATTTCAGATTTAACCGCATTTTATAAAGTAAATAAGAGAATTTGGATAGTGCCAGGTGGATGGTTTAGATGCGCCATATCTGAACGGCTTAGAGGCGTCACACGCGTAATATACGCGCTTCGAGATTAATTAGCGTGGCTAAACATAACATAAAGACAAACTAAGCATATATAAATTGGCGTGGCTAAATATCATATAAAGCCACGCTATATGGCGTGTCTATAGGTTCTCCGATGAACGGCTGCCAACGTTACATGTGGATGGTAAACGTTACATCTGAACGGTCAATATTGCATCATCTTAAACGAGATCCAATGGTACCTAATACATCCACGTGGATGAAGGTAATTGTAAATTGGCGTGGCAAAATATCACATATAGCCACGTTATATGGCGTGTACATAGGTTCTTCAATGAACGGCTCACAACGTTACATGTGGGCGGCGTAGGATGCATATAATTTAACGGTCAATATTACATCATCTAAAATGCGATCCAACGATTCCTAATACGGCCACGTGGATCAAGGTAATTTTAAATTGGCGTGGCTAAATATCACATATAGCCACGCTTTTTGGGGCGTGTCTATAGGAAATCAGTGAACGGCTCACAACGTTACATGTGGACGGTGAAGGATGCATATAATTGAACGGTCAATATTGCATCATTTTAAATGAGATCCAACGATTCCTAATACGGCCACGTGGATCAAGGTAATTGTAAATTGGCATGGCTAAATAGCACATATAGCCACGCTATATGGGGCGTGTCTATAGGATATCCAATCAACGGCTCACAACATTACATGTGGGGGGTGAAGGATGCATATAATTTAACGGTCAATATTGCATCATCTTAAATGAGATCCAACGATTCGTAATACGGCTACGTGGACCAAGGTAATTGGAAATTGGCGTGGCTAAATATCACATATAGCCACGCTCTATGGGGCGTGTCTATAGGATATCCAATGAACGGTTCACAACGTTACATGTGGATGGTATTCAACGGTTCCTAATGCAGCCACGTGGATGAAAGTAAGTGAAATTGGTGTGGCTAAAACATAACATATAACCACGTTAAACCTATATGGCGTGTCTACCGGATAACCAATGGTTACGCGAAAAAGCAATTTGCGTGTCTAAAGTGAACCAAATAGGCACGCCAAAACGCAATTTGCGTGTCTATAGTGAATCAAATAGCCATGCCAAAAGAAATTTGCGTGTCTAAAGTGAACCAAATAGCCACGCCAACAAGCAATTTGTGTGTCTAAAGTGAACCAAATAGCCACGCCAAAAAGCAATTTGTGTGTCTATAGTGAATCAAATAGCCACGCCAAAAGAAATTTGCGTGTCTATAGTGAACCAAATAGCCACGCAAAACAATAAATCGTGTGTCTATAGAGTACCAGTACTTAAGTTTTTGGGACCCTATATAGCTCTGGCGTGTCTATTTCATGCAGAAATAGACACGCATGGAAGGCGTGGCTATAAGCTACCTAAAACCACGCCATGTTACCTAAAACCACGCAAGCAGAAGTCACGCCTAGTCCAAACCGAAGTGGCGTGACAAAACCCCTATGGACACGCCAATTTGGCGTGGCAAAAGGGTCTCTGTGTACTAGTGTATATAGACTTTCAAGATCAAGGTTGCTTTAGATTTAAGCTAAGGTAACTTTGGAATCAAACAATAAATAATCACCGTTAAATAAAAAACTTGACTTGAGATTAACATAATATAATATACACTCTGGTTAGGATGAAACATAACCGAACCATGTACAATGACTTTTTCATGAAAGGTAAGCCGAAACTAGCCAATCGAACGGTAAGCTTAACCATTTTCATATAACACTTTGAAACTTTAATCTTGAGTCACAAATGTGATCAAACATGTCTAGATAGTATTTTTAGAGAGTTGTTCAAATGTCGGTTATCTCAAAGAAATAATTCTGATGCATCTGAAAATATTCGACATGGTAAGTACGTGTACCTAGTAAGTTTATTGTATACCTGTTCTTGAGTATTTTTGTCATGGTACATGTTGTAGTTGCAAGAAATCCTACACTACACCCCTCATATGATTTTATTAATACTCAACTCATTTTTAGATTTTTAATCTTAATTTTATTGATGAATCTTTGAATATTCTTACAAGAAAAGATAAAAGAATTTTTTCCTTTTTGCTTGTCCTTCATAATGCTTTACTTCATTGATGCAACGTTGATACTACAACTTTTATCGCATGTATCCATGGTCTTCCTAGCAACATATTATATGGTGATTCCATATCCACCACGCATAGTGTTACATGTGTTTCGACCTCTCCTAGTGGAATTCGTACCACTATTTCTCCTTTAGGTTTTGTTGTAGATTTTCCAAAACCATGAACAAAATATGTTGAATTGGACATTTCTTCATCTTTAAATCCCATTCCCCTGAATGCATGATAGAATATTATATCCGCTGAACTTCCTGTATCAATTAAAGTTCTGTTCAATATCCATTCTTCCGTGGATTTTGTTGTTGTCTCCTTCTCTTTTTGCGTAATAGGAACTGTAATAACCAATGGAGATGTGTGGTTTAAATTTTCTTTCGGTATTTCTGCCACCATGAATGTGATTTTTTGTTTTTCCCAATCTTTCAAAGGTGATGTCTTTTTTACCGCCATAATTTTCCTTCCTTCAAAATTTTGTTTATGTATTCTTCCTTTGATGTTTTCATGGAATTCATTAACCATTGTTTTTGTTATCATATTACACTCCAATCTTTTTTTATCTTCATCGACTCTAATCATTTTTCTTTTAACTGGTCCACTGATTTATTTGATCATTTTCTTGATTTAAACAATCTCAACAACAATCTTTAATTTTCAATCTTCAGCCTCTCCCTGTTTCTAGCACCATTATGTATTTGCAGGAAATCCTACACTACACCCCTCATATGATTTTATTAATACTCAACTCATTTTTAGATTTTCAATCTTAATTTTATTGATGAATCTTTGAATATTCTTACAAGAAAAGATAAAAGAATCAAGAATAACCTCTGATCTAGACTTTCTCTCTCCTATTTACTTATTTCTTTCTCAAAAAAGATCTCCCTCTTTCCTCACAGTTGAGCGACTATTTATAAGGAAATACATAGTGGATGATAGCTAATCTGTCCTTTATTTTCGGATATGGCTTGCTACATTCTCGCAACCTTACAAATGTTAATCTCGCAAACTCTTTAATTTTCGCAGGATTATCACATCTCTCTCATGATTTTAGCTGACGTCGTTTATTATGTCGTTTCTGAAATTGTTCTGAGACGCTGTTGTGTTGTGTTGTTGATAATTTCGCTGAAATATTATTGTTGCGAGATTCTGATCCTACACATGTACTGCGTATGTATACCCTTAAGACAAAAACGGGTTCAAGAATCCACAACTCTTTTTTGGTTTGCGTACTGGGTATGTGTACCTTTTCGAATTAGAAACCAACAGATCTTTTCTAGTTTGCATACTAGGTATGCGTACCTTCCCATTTACAAGTCAACAGACATTTTATGGTATGGATACTGGGTATGCGCACCAAAAAGTCATTTCCGAACTATAGCTACGCAGGTACGTGTACTAGGTACATGTACTATGGCTTTGGACTTATAACAGTTATCCTAGTATGTGAACTGGTATGCATACTATCATGTATCAAGATTTACAATAGTTATATATCTCTCCAATAATCGATTTGGAAAATTCACAAAAAACATAAATGACACGTATCACTGTTTCATGCTATTTTTAAGTGATTAAATCTTGAATTATAATTAGGTCATAAACAATAAATTTTTCTTAACCAAATTCATCAAGTATGAATAAATGTTCTTAAGCTTAGCATATTTCTAAAACGATTATCAAGATAAATTTGACTCGAAATTTTTATAATGCATGTACTGTCTAATTTAGTCATGCGACAATGTCTCATAGATATAAAGGTGAAAACTTGAGAAATAGGTGGTTCAGTCTTCACTTACCTTTTGTTGATGAATTTATCCAAAGTTTCAGTTGATCTTCGCCTTCAAACGGTAGAACGCAATGATGTCTCGTACTCAACTACACTCTTTTATCCTAATCCGAAACTTGATTAAATGTAGACTAGAAATCAAGATATAGATTTGATCAACTAAATTTAACAAAAATCTTGAGATAGCAACACTTGTGAGTTCGACCGAGCAATGCTCTAACAATCCCCCATTTTGTCAATTCTAGTGACAAATTAAAAAAATAAAGCTTCAAAACTCCAGAATCCATCATGCTTGATTTCCTTGGTTCTTCAACTCCTTGAATTCTTCGTTACTTCAAGTTGCAATGATTCTGAACGTGTTCAACTTAGTATCGTTGTTGTTGAAGATCTGTAGTGATAACAACTTTGAATTTTTTTTTCTCAATCGTCGTTATACAGAAACATAACATTATTATTTTCTCCAAAGTTCAATTGTACCACAACTTCAAAGTAATACTACAATGATATGTTTCTCCCCCTTAGTTAATGCTTACATCTTTTGCATAATAAGTGAAATAGATGTTGATTCACCCCCCCCC
>NC_039358.1:213895490-213934643 GCF_003573695.1 Papaver somniferum
TCCCCCCCCCCCCCCCCACACACACACACATAATGATCCGTAAACTATATGTATGTAGTGCGAAACTACTAATTATTTCTACCCCTTTTTGTCAATAAAAATTGGCAAAGGTATGTAATATTGGATCATAATGATTTCAAACAAAAGATATTTCAAGACTTAAAGGAAACACATATTAACTTTTATTTAGATGATATCATGGAGCATAAAATATTTAGCGTCTCATCTAGGAGATTTAAGATACAAGCATCCCCTGTATATCCCACATCCACCCTCCCCACAAGGATATAACAATTAAGCACAAGTTCAATTAAGAATTCTCCCCCATTTGATGTCATTCCCAAGAGAACAACATGAGTGACCCTACTTTCATAAAAAGAAGGATTTTGTCGGACATTGACAAATCACATGGATTTGTATCCTAAACTTCGACATAAATTAGTCTCAACGCAAGTTATGAATAAATAGACAATTCTAATCGATATGAATCAACATAAGAAAATCTTACAGATTTGATATTGCAGTAATTACAGACGAGTGTGACCACGAATAGATCAATACTGCAAGAAAATATCACAAAGATTGTTCTATTTTTGGTTCATAAAATTTAATAGATTTAACTTTTGAGCATATATGAGATATCAGTTCAATTCACAAAAAATAAAGGACACATATATCTCGTAAGACTTTGCAATACATTAAACCAATAATGATTAAATACTACAAGCTCATCTTCCAAAAACTCTAGAATTAACTAATTAAATCTAAAGATATGCAAAATGAAAATTATTAGAAACAGCTTGTGTACTCACAATATTTGCTATACCAAACCCTAGTTATCCTTCCTGAACACAAGAATAAATTTTCACAAGAAGTTTTCTAGTACTTAAAATCATTGAAAAATTCTTTATCATCTCTGAACTCCTTATCAAAAACAGGCATAATAACATATGGTTCATGAATAAAATAGTTAACTCCTTCAAACTAATTAGGTTATTGTTTGTCAAGTGCTTCTTGTAGCTCAAGAGATTTTTGTAGAATCTCTTTTAGTCCCTGCACCTCCCTCTTGGTTTTCTTAAGTTCTTCAAGAAGAGTTGTAAATATTTGCTGATTGGAGCTGTCGGCTCTAGGTTTCTTCATATTCTTCCTTTTCCTTTTAAGAGATAAATCAAAAGTATAAGACATCTCTTGTTCCTTTCTAATTGGATGAACATCAACAACCATTGGAGCATAGATTTCACGAGAAGATGTTGTGCTTGGAGTCTCCATAATTCGTAGGAATAAAATGGATTTGCGAAAACCAAATATATTGCTCAAACAAGCAAACTTCTTGTGAAATATATATGAGTCTTAATGAAGAAGATATTTACCATACAGGGTTCGGTACACCAATGGTTCACGTACTAGAAAAATACATAAAACCTAAGAAGAATGAAATGTCACTTTTATCCTTCCTTAAGTTTAGATCAAATTTTTCAATACCATTACTTGAGACATAAATTAAAATGAACATGTTGGTTGATTGATCAAAACCTTAGTTGATTTATGCCACCCTTGGCAATATAAAAATGTTAATATCCAAAGACTGTATACAGTGGTAGCATCAGAGATGACGCTCATGAGAATATATTTACACAGAATCACTCATGCAACCGATTTATGACCAGATCGGATTATCCTGGACTATTTTGATAGAGCAAGGCTCAACAAAAAAATATTTTTATTCTCTTCAGAGATGGCAAGACAATGTAAGAAGTTTCATTCTATCAACGAACATTAAAAGATGGAAATCCAAGTAATAATATTTATATTTGATCCAAAGCCCTAATATGCACAGTGCTTGTCTCTTTTAAGGCCACATGAGACAAGATGCACTTTTCAACACAATTAAATTGTGTTGAGGTGAGTAGTAGAGTGCTCACCACTAGGTTCCTGCATGGAATTTGCAATACCATTCTTTACGGAACGTTTGGACTTGCCTCTTCTCTTCATTAGAGATTTTACCTTTTCTTTTAAAACATTTAATCTTTTAGGAGAATAAGATTTAACTTTATGTACTTAAGGATTGTACTTTTGAACAAGTTTAAGCATATTTTCCAAACTACTAGCCCTCCGTTGAAGTTTGTTGACATACCTTAGTTTGTGTTTGTAGATGAAACATTGTGTGAGTCCGTGACTCTACAATAAATACATGTCAATTTGGAGATCAGTTCATGAATGGCATTAGCAGATAAACAAAGAGTACCTGAAACATTAATAGAGTTTTCATTAGTATACGAAAAATCCATCACATCCTCCAATGATTTTGACGAAGAATCATCAACTAAATTATCAAGATTGGTATGAGTATTTCTACATTCATCAAAATTGATAATTTCACCCCAAGAGTCCTACACTTGATCCATCATCTCTTTAGAATCATAATGATCAGATATTTTATCAAGCGTTGCAGCAAAACTCTTGTTGCCAGTATATTTCTTACGATTTGGGCACTCATCAACGAAGTAAGTGAACCCTTAAACTTGAAGCACTGTGGCATATCTTCATCGTCAGTATCGTTAGAGTCTCTGTTTTTCACATAAATACGATTATGTGGCTTAGCTGGCATATGAGGCTTTTCTCTAGTGAACCGTTTACTTCTCTTCCTAAAAAGTTTTCTAACCTGTCTTGTGATTAATGAAATTGAGTTATCAAGGGCTTCATATGAAAATTCAGGATCAACAAGATTATTCACAGAGTTGTCAACACTTTCACTTTTAAGAGTTTCACTGTTTTTCAGCGCCTTGAACACAATATCCTTTCCGACTTTGGATTGCTGTTCATGATCAAAGATATTTAACTTTCCAACTAAGGTGTTTCCGGAAAGTGTTGCAAGGTTATTTCCTTCCATGATGGCGTGTTTCTTAAACTCGTATATTCCTGGTAAAGATCATAGAATTTTCATCACAATGTCCTTTTGGGGAATAATCTCCCCTAACGCATAACATGCATTAACAATTCCAGATACTTTTTGATTAAACTCATCAAACAAATATTCATCATACGTACAAAGATTTTCCCACTCATAATTTAGGTTTTGAATCCTAGCTTCTTTTTTCTGAGATATATCATTCGAATACGATTTCTAAGATATCCCAAGCATCTTTAGACTTAGTGCACGAAGTCACATGGTGCTGAAGATCTTGGCTTATGGCGTGAATAATAGCATTTAGTCCTTCAAAATTATGCTTTGCAACACTTATCTCGGCTTCACTATATTCTGCTTAATCTTTCTCAACAGTGTTTGCGTCTACAACAGATGTCTGAGGATTGTATCCTATAACCACAAGTTTCCATATATGAAAGTCACGGGCTTGTAGAAAGAAACGCATAACAATTTTCCACCATAAGTGTTTTGTGCCATCAAAGGCTGAAGGCATGTTTATCGAGATTGCACTCGTGTCCATATAGTCAAATTGCTTCAAACACAAACTTATTAGGTCTTTTGAGTGTTTTCCTGATCTGATACCAATTGAAAATACAGGGGTACCAAAATACACCACAAACCTTTTCTTAGGCAACCTGTATTGACTAAATTTAAATACAATTCCGAGAGTCACAACTTAATGAATCTCAATCAGGAATTATATGAAGAGCTTATATCTCTTTCTCTCATAATCAGAATGTAAACAAAGACAAGTCCATGAACCTGATTATTCCGTGAGAGTACTTGGATGATTCCAAAGATCAATGTCCAAGATAAATCAAGTCATATCCAACAATTGCTATGAAATTATCTACTTGAATTGATTTTACGTACAAAACGAATTATAAAGATAAACAATATAATGCGGAAAAGAAATAACACAGACACCAGAAATTTTGTTGATGAGGAAAACGAAAATGCAGAAAAACCCTGGGATCTAGTCCAGATTTGAACATCAAACTGTATTAAGCCGCTACAGACTCTAGCCTATTATCAAAATTTCGGACTGGAATGTAGCTGGGACCAAATCTGCCATCACAACGATTCAGTTATAGTTGAGCTCCTTACGCCTATTGAATTCCAGCATGACTCCACGCAATTGATTCCCTTAGCTGACGTCCTTTACAGCCTAAGAGTTGCTTCAACTCAATTGACGGCTTTAAACCAATCTGTTTTCCAATGATAAGCTGATGAGTACCGAATATTGCATAATTCTATATCTTTTTATTGGTATTTATTCATCTTTTGTGCTTTAATTCTCCATTTTATCCCAAATTCTGTATTTTCGTTGTTTTCGAGAATAATTATTTTTTACTAATTTATTTTATGTTTTTAGGTAGTAAATAAAGCTTGGATGCCTAGAGAAGCAAAAGGAGCAGAGAATTGGTGATCAGAGGCAGAAAGAAAGAGCTTCGCGAAATGACTGTGAGAAGTGTAGAAGAAATGCCGCGCAAAAGACAGTTGCAATCGGCTTGCGCTCATGATGCAATCCACTTGCAGTTCCTATTACAATCATTTGCATAGTGCTTAAATGAAGAAGTGGGATTGAGAGAAGAAGTAAACCCAGGTCTGTACCCGTTTCTGTACCCGTTTCATCAAATCTGATGTTCTCGCTCAACACCGGATCACTTCCCCCTTTCCCTCCCAAAATATTTTCACGACCAGAAACCTAACTTCATTCTCATCTTCTCCTTCCATGTATCTGTGTACACAACCACCACCAAGGTCGACCTCTCATTATATGATTGTCAAACCCATACCTTACTTCCCTCTTTACCTAATCAATTAGATGTTTGCCCATACTTCTGTTTTGGTACTCACTTCATACTGGCCCTAATTAACAGTTATCTATCAGTAGCTAGGGTGGATTGAATCGAGCACAAAAATGAAGAAAAGTCTAATCCAATCTACACAACACGCAATCGAATGGGTGATAATTGTCGGAATTTCATAATGGGAGCAATAGTAAGTTGCAAATTTAATTCCTTAATTTCTGGTTGTATTTGGTAGAAAACATGGATTGATAATTTGGGGGAACTTTGGTATAAATAGAGATAGGGTTGTAGATGAAAACTTATGCCCGGATTAGCCGGTGCACCAATAAGTATTTCATGTTTGATTTTATTATCTCCATAATGTTCTAATTTAAGAGTTAGGGTTCAGATGAAACCATTAATCCATTGCTCAGTTTAATTCAAGTATTGATTTTATTCTTGTTGTGTTGTAATGTTTTGGATAAATATAATCTGAGCCTTCATCATTTTGCTTTCACAGTGTATGCCATGTATCCATTGTAGTTAGAACATCACTATGTTGATTATGCTGCAACTCATGTTTAAATGATTATTGTTCGATCCTTTGACTAGTTGTGCTTTAATAAGACAGTTAGTACTTTGGAGGGACACCTTAGTTATGATTAGAATACCCATATCAGGATTGTTTACTCATCTAAGTGATTGATCTGCGGTTAGTTGTTTTGTGAGAGGACAACTAATACTAGGATTAGATAATTATCTTAGTGATACTAAACCTTCCTCCTGAAACCACCCTTTGATATGCAACGGACTAGAATCTTCACTGCCATCTAGATAGTCGGCAAAGCCTAGAAGTTCACCATTGTCTATACAAGGGACAAGAACACCCTTTTTATCTGCTTGTAGATTACTCTTTTGCATTTTTTTTACTATTTCAGTCACTACCATCATCTGGCCGTATCGGCAAACAAAACCCCCATTTTTTCGGTTACTCTTTGTTCTGAAATCAATAGTAGAAAGATCATAGCTTCAACTTTAAACCCTCCCAGTCCCTGAGGATCGACATGTATTTGCACCTTACACAATTGGCACTGTGCACTTGCAGTTTAATATTGTAGGCATCTTTTAGTCCTATCAAGTTTTTGGCGCCGCTGCCAGGACTCGGTAGAGGTGTAGGTGAATCTGTAGTTTAATTTACTGGTTTTTAGTTTTGTCCTGTATATATTTGTTTGTGTTTCCTTTACTTTCAGTCACCGATAGTATTGCTAAGTTGATTAGTCTTTGCTTTCTGTAGCATTTTAGCCTGCTATAAGTTAAAATTTTTGCTTTTAGTTGTGTTGTAATCCTCTCATATCATGTTAGTTAGTAATAACCTCCTACGTAGTCAGTCTCATCTGTTATATATTTTGCATTTTATTCTCTTTAAAGCCGCTTCTCATTGTAATCTGTAGCTTAGCTAGTCTATCAGTTTCATATGTATATGGATTTAATCTGACCTCTATAATAGTAGCTGTAGGTTTTAAACTTTCTGCCATTTAGTTTTCTTACAAGTTAGTTATTTGCATCTCTTATCATATCATTCTTAAAAAAAACTTTTTTATTGAACTGTGCTAATTAGTTTAGAAAATCTGTAACATATCTTCACTTTTGCAATCTGTAGCCTTCCATTGTAGTTTAACTGTTTAACTTCAATCCATCTGTATATAGTCTACATCTTAGTTTCTAGGTAAAAGTTTCGATCTTTGTATGCCGTAGCTTAGCCCTGTTTATAGACCTGGCTTTACATCTTAGTTGTAGGTTTTTATTTTCAAGTTTCATCTGCATAATTGCATCTAGTTAGGACATCTTAATCTTTGTATTTATACCATATTTGTAGATCAAATCTAGCTGGAATTCTCTGCATCTGTATTTAAGATCCGTACATACTTGTTTAGATTTTATTTAATAGTATAACTTAGATTTTTAACCCCATATGTTATGTAATCTGCATCATGTTGTTAGTGTTAGCTGCAGTTTTAATTTGTCAGTTGACTGCATCATTGTATGTCTTGCATCTAAATGATATAAGCATTTGCATAAGAAATTGTAGCATATAGGCTATTTTTGTTGGTTAACTGTTAGTCATGCTATCATCTCCCTGTGAAATATCAGCATTTCGTTCTGTAATAGATCATGACTGTTTCATGTCAGTTGCATTATTTGGCTGTGTTCTGTATTCCATTTACATAATCTTGTAGCTGTATAAAGTAGCTCATAGTAACTATCACCCTGTATAGTATCAATCCAAGCATTCTGCATCTTATTTGTTTTCTTTTTCAATTTGAAATTTGTTTGTACATAGCACTAGTTTTTGGAAGTAGTGTTTAGCTGTCTACATAACTTTTAAATTTTTTATTTTAGTTTAACTCTTGTTTATACTGTAGGCTTTTGCATTTCAGGTAGACTATATTTAGGTGTTGATTTCCTTTTTATTTTTCTTTGTCCCGTAGCATGTAGTTTTAGATTTGTCCATAGATTTTTGGTTTTCGGAGTTAGTGCTTGTTGTGGATTTACCTAGATGATTATAGTTAGGATCTGTATATATATCTCTGTTTTTATATTTTTGTAAAAAAAAAATTTTAAAAAAATGAAAATGAGTTTGTTAATATTGATTCCCCTTTCTAGTTTAGATTGTAATCTTGCTTGCACTTTGTATTTCCATTTTACTTAGCTTAGCTTAGTCCATTTTTCGACCTGTAGCTTTCATTAATTTTGTCGTTTCTGTACATTACTGCATGTTGTCATTATATTTAAAACTTCGTCTGTAGCAGAGTAAGTTAGTTGTAGTTCACTGTTTTAGTACGAAATGCATAATAATTAAAAGTTTGTGGTAAGCTTCTTTGTACTTCTGTTTGTGTAGGCCATAGCTACCTTTACTCGGTAGTCTACCAAGTCATAATTTGTTAGTATTACTTTGTTTAGATTTTTCATTTTTTTTTCTTTACATTCTTTGGTACTGCAATCTTCTTTTGAGCTTGACAGGTACTTACAAGCTACTGCCGAAGCCAAGAAAGGAGAGGAGCCTGCAAATAAGGATGGATGGTCAAAAATACAAATTGGATATGCTCACTTGGTGCAATTTCCACTCCTAGTTGCTGGCCAGAAGTAAGTATTATCGACTATACGTTGTTGATACACCTGTCTAAGTTGAACCAATGACTGATAATATGAATCTACCCCGTACTCTCCATGATTACATGTATCCTGCGAGAGTAAGTCTGTCTTCATGCATTGTGTTACCCCAAACTAATGGTCCATTTGAATTGGATGCAAACATGATACAAATGCTTCCGATATTTCGAGGGGTTGATGTTGAAAACCCCTATCATCATGTAAGAGATTTTGAAGAAATTTGTAGGGCTATACAATTTGATCATTTGTCTGAAGACTCTGTAAAACTGCGTATGTTTTCATTTTCTTCAAAGGAAAGGGCTAAAAATTGGTTTTACAGTCTGAGACTCCAGTCAATCACCACCTGGGACCAACTCACAACATAATTTTTTAAAGAGTTCTTTCCATATCATAAAACTATCAGCATTCGTCTAAGTATAAATTTTTTTGTGCAGTTAGATGGAGAGACATTTTTTCATTATTTTGAACGGTTTAATGAATTGTTGTTTCAGTGTCCTCACCATGGCTTTGAGAAGTGGAGACTGGTCGCTATTCTTTACGAAGGATTAGACGTTAAATCTCGAGCCATGGTTGAGTCTATGTGTAATGGTGAGTTCATTGATAAAATTGTGGATGATGCATGGTCATTTTTAGCTGAAGTTGCAGAGAAAACCCATCAATGGGAATCCATAGGAGAATATAGGACGGTGTCACATGATATGGGTAAACTTTATGAGTTAGAGTCTGATTTTGACTCTGATACTAACATTAAATGCATGATTAAGAGAGTCGACACTCTAGAAAGATGCCCAAATGAAAATGTTGTTATCCCTAACTCATGCACCCCAAATGAAATCTATTCTTATACCTTGTGTGATAGCTTAGGCCATCCTGTTGAGAACTGCCCTGTTTGGCATGACTTTAGGCAGTCTAGAACACGTCATATTGATGCCTTCTATCAAATGAAGGAATACAAACCCTACTCGCAGACTTGCAATATAGGATGGAGAAATCCTTATTTCACCGATAATGAAAATGAATTAAATTTTGAAAATAGTGTGTTTAGTCCTACTCATGCAACTGATATTGAATATGAACCTAATATGGAGGTAACCGAGTCGACTAGAGACACTATGATTTTGAATAGGGCATTGCATTCTTGTTATGATGATGATGATGATGTTATGTTAGAAGAGCATATTTATTGTGAAAATTTTATGAAACTTTGGTTTCAGAAACCTCAGGTTTCTCTGCTATGACCTTCATGAATGATGTTTCTTCTAGTAATCAATTTGCATACACATGTGATGTTGATCCTAATTTGGGGCTTGTACAGTTATTCTGTGAAGGAGAGCATGGCACACGACTTGTGTATGAACTAGGGAAGGTTGAATTTTTTGTTGACATCAATGATTCTATGCATGAAAATAATTTTGATGTGTCTAAATTCCTGCCTAGGTCAAAGTGTGTTATGTCTTCATATTTTCTTATGCATGAGATGAAGACTTTGGATAATATCGATTCTGAACTGAGGATTGTTGATTTGTTCTGTGAATGTGAGCATGATGTGGCACTTGTATATGACTTAGGAGATGTTAATGTGACTGATAATAATGGTACTCTTGATATCATACATGTCAGCGACATTGATGTGCCTACTTTTCTGCCTAATTCACAGACTGAGACTCTTGCACCCATCCTAGATTTGGTTTGTAACAAGATTTTGAAACCAACTTCTTTGAGAATTCCTAATCTAGGCTTGGAACTGTGTACTTCTCAAGTCCTTTTGGACTATTTTTCTGCTAAATATAATACCCTTGAAGAGCCAAAGTTGGAATGTATTCATGTTTCTCTGCCCGTCCCTAACAAAGTCCACTTTGAACTAGATCTTGTGCATGCAACACCCCTAAAATTGCAATATTTTGTGCTCAAAAACACATATGTTGGCAAATTTTGGTTTGGGGGTAACTGGGTTACATATGCATCCTTATTTGCACTCTCATGTTGTATATGTGTGAGGTTGTTGATGCTTCTGCATGTCATTTTTTGGGTTGATCCTCAGCTCTTTAGGTTGTACATTTATGATGACTCATCTGTGTATATAATCCAGTAGGTAATTTTTCTCGGTTGAATCTTATTTTTCTTTTGTATATATTGTGCAAATCCAATGTGATCTCAGTTGAAGAATGTTGGATTCTAGCCATGAATAAAGGGGTTCAGTTCTTTTATTCGTCGACATCTGGTAATCTCTTTCCTTTCTCTACTCAGCATGGTCCTTATGGTATGTTGTTGCTATAATTTTGATCATCTTTAGAAACATTGAGGACAATGTTTAGATTAGGTTTGGGGTGAAGATTATACCTTAACTGTCGTTGTGCCTATCATTGAAACTGAATTCTGCCATGTTAAAAAAAATGAATAAATTGTTAAGCTTATCCTCCTTGATTTGTGATGTATGCATATATAATATCTTAGGATTCTTAATCTAGATGATGAGGCACCACTTGATTCTAGCACAATTCACATGTGATAAGAAACTTGCACATGCACGATCTACCATTTTCATCGGTTAAGTAGACTGTCAATCACTTTAGAATACTGAATGAGACTTGACTAGCTTTTTCTTTGGTTGGCTGGGATAGAAGTTGGAGGATACATTAAGAAAAGCAACCATTGAATTTGACTGGGTACATCGAAAAGGGCTACCTCTTGCTAAGTGTCATGTAATTTTTTGTTTTTGTTCATAAGTCAAAAATGTTACTGTGATGTCCTTGTTCTCTTCTTGTTCATCTGTTGAAAAAAAATCAGAAAAGAAAATGAAAAAGAAAAAAAGAAAAAAAAATCAGAATATTCAGAAAAATACAAAAATAAATAAATAAAGAGTATCCATTGTTAGTTCCATATTATGTTACGTTTCAAATGTTATAGTCAATGTTTCTCTCTTGTCTCAAAATAAGAGAGTAATCAATGTAAATAAAGAGTCATGGATTATTATGTGTTGTAAATAGTCTTGTAATAAGCAAGGGGGGGGGGGGGTGTATGCCATCGATGTATAACGCGGGTAAACTGAAATATCACCAACTCTTAGGTGAACATTCACAATTCTCGTAAAGCCGGACAGGTTTGTGTCTCTTCCCTTGAAAATTGGTGTCTTTTGGAATTAGTTCTCATGCCTGTTGACTCTTGATGGAAGAGTTATTTAAGCAGATACCGAAGGGTCCCTACCCTCACTGAAAAATAATCTCTACATTTTGTACCATCAAACAAAGAGATACAAGGAAAAGTAAGAGAGTAGACAGATCCTGTAGTTCTTACTTCGTTTTTTGTGTGTTCTACTGATCATGGAAGCGACTGAAATTCTTGCGTTCTTCTTTGGGTCTTCTATATTGGTTCTTTCAATCATTAAAATCAAATCAACGATGACCAGAGATATGTGATCCATCTTATTTCCACATAAAGATCGAATTCTAATAGAGTTACCATGATATTAAGAGATTTTATTTGAAAATTTTTGTGAAGATACTGATAACATCAATCATCGTGATAGAGAAAAAAGGTCACTTATTGTTGTTAAGTACCGTTACCAACATCAAATGTAGAATATAAGTAATCTCTACGTATGTTTTCATCTTTATTCATTAAATATCTTGGGACACGAATTCTACCGGAATCTTGAGACGACTTTTGTTGTGAGCCATTGTCGCTCAACGACCTTCTCTTCGTCGCCCGACTGAATCTGTGTCTGGTGGCCCAGATAGGTTATCCCGCGTGACACTTCCTCCATTTCAACTTACAAACATTCATTTTTGTTGGTTTGGTTATCCATTTTTGGTGTCTTTTTTTTTGTGCTGATAGCCAATATAGGGCTATTAGGTTTGAGAATCCAATTCAATCCATTTTTGTTGTTTGTTCGTTTCATTCCATAGTGGGCGCAAAATTCGAGAAATTGCCCTGGACTCTAGAGGATAAAATTGTAATTTCGACATGTCATTTTTCCAGCTAGTGCCCGCTAGGAAAAAAAATACTGGTAACAGTGAAATCCTCTTCTTCTTCTTCTTGAGTGAGTCAATTTTGAAACCCTAAATCCCAACTCGAACCATCAATTTCTCCCATTCTACAATACATCTGTAAGTCTTCTAACCCATTAGAATTGATTCATTCTGTGATCTCTACATAGTTTTAACTAGATTGATTGATTTATTTGAGTTTTCTCTATAAAACTTAAAAGATTTCATCTTCTAATCTTTGTTGGATATTCTTGATTTCGTTGCCAATAACCTTGAATATTTACTTTACTTAAATAGTTATGAATTATATGTAGCATTTTATCCAGTTTTCATTAAAGTTGATCAAATTACTGTGATTTTTTCATGCTGAAGATTTGACCCAGCAGTAAGTATGTTTCAAAGAGTTTAATTTTAGATGTGGGGTTTGATATATCTCTTTATGGTTCTCATTAATTTGATCTAGGAGAGTATTAGGCATTGATAGTTCCGACATTGTTACAATCCATATGGTTTAATGACAGAACTAGTGTATTCTTTAGCTGTGCAATGTTAGTACCTAGTAATAAGTTTTCCTTGGATTTTGTGGAGTGATGTAACTTGGATTGCAATACACGTAGGAAGCTAGTGTAGAAGACTTTTCGAAGTTGTCGATAGTTGATATAAGAATCTTGCTAGTTACCTTAACACAATGTAGTGTATCACAAATGTGTTTAAATCTTGTTTAGTTTCGACGACTTTAGAAATATTTCTTCAGAATTAGAAAGTCGGACAAACTCTCTTCATAAGATTTGAGTCTGCTTTTCTTGAGGCCAAATGGTTCTTTCCTCAGTTTGTTTGTTATTCAGGAGTTTCATTGAGTGGTGATTATGTCTTTTGAAAAAGATCACTGTAATATGTCGATGTCACATACCTAGTCTATTCATTATACAGATCCTCTAATCTATAGTGGTTTTCAGTCTTTGTTGAATTTCTGGATAAGAGTTCGCTCGCTGGACCTCCACAACAAATGAAAATTTCAATTGTTGCCTACTGTTCTAGGACATGTTGCATTTGTATGAATAACCATGTTGGATACTTCGCAAAGTATTTTGTTTATATTGTTAGAAATCAAGCTGGATTAACTTTTGCTAAAGATTTTCCGTGAATATTGAACCGTTACAGCTTGATCATTTTGCAGGTATAAGCAGTCGAAAGTGATTTACATGTTATACGAGTAGACGGATCTGCTCATATTTAACAAGTGGCACATTTGTTCACCTGTATGCATCTCTTTCAGGATTAGTTTTTAGCTTATTCATGGGTACCCCATCCGGGAAAAATATAAGTATGACAGGATCAAGTGACCAGGATGGTAGTACTGTTAATGATGCCCCTTTGTGGAGACATGTGGTGAAGTTAGATAAATCTCCTGGTGGAGGAGGGAACAGGTCTTTCAGATGCAACTTCTGCAATATTATATATAATGGATCATACTCGAGAGTGAAGGCACATTTACTTAAGGTTAAAGGCCAAGGGATCAGAATCTGTCCAAAAGTTGATTATGAGTCGCTTAAAAGTTTGCACAAGGAGCACGCTAGCTCAGACCAAAAGAAACTTGTCTCTACAAGCACTTCCAGTATATATGAATCTCCGTTGCCTATATCAAGTCATTTTATGCAAGTGAAGAAGAGAAAGACGGAAGATGAAGAAATTTCGCCTACGGTATTTGATTCTGCCGGTAGAGATGAATTAGATAAAAAAGCTGCTAAGTTGTTCTACTCTAGTGCCCTGCCATTTAACCTAGCCAGATCACCTTATTGGAGAGACTTTGTTACATCTGTCGCTAACAGCAACTGTAAAGGCTATTCCCCTCCAAGTTACGATCAGTTGCGGTTTAATCTACTGAAAGATGAAAAAACACGCATAGAAAGAATGCTCGACAAGGTAAAATCATCTTGGGACCAGACAGGGGTTTCTATTTTGTGTGATGGCTGGACAGATCGAAATCAGGGATCCCTTGTTAATTTTATGGCAGTATCTTCGAATGGGCAGTTCTTTTTGAAGGCCGTGGATGCTTCCGGCAAGGGGGAGGACTCGAAGTTTCTGTCTCAGCTCTTAACGGAGGTGATAAATCAGGTTGGTCCAAGTAGAGTTGTTCAGATTATAACTGACAATGCCTCTGTTTGTAAAGCAGCAACTTTAAGTCTAGAGGCAACATATCCTCATGTTTTTTGGACTCCTTGTGTAGTTCATACTCTGAATCTTGGACTTAAAAATATATGTAACCCTGAATACAGCATAGGAAACACCCAAAGATATGAAGTGCTTAAGTGGATCCCTGATATTGAGAGCGATCTTGAGAATATTCGAGATTTTATAGTTGGCAACGAGTATTCTTCATCATTTTACAACAAGTATGGTCAGCTGAGGTTGTTAAAGGTTCCTGAAGCAAGGTTTGCTACAACAATTGTGTTAGCAAAGAGGGTTAAGGAGGTCAAGGATGCCTTAATGAAATTGGTATTTGATATTGATTGGGAAATTTACAGTACTAGCGACAAGGAAAAAGCTCAGATTTTCTCTACTAGGATAAAAGACGATTCATGGTGGGGAAAAGTCGATTATCTTATAGAGTTTACAGAACCAATAGTTAATATGATGGGGATTGCAGATACAAATGAAGCCATTCTACACAGAGTTTGGGAAATGTGGGGACTTATGCTGGAACAAGTACAATCCGTAATTTTCAGGAATGAGAAAAAAGATACTCTTGTTGATAACTCTGACTTTTGTAACGCAGTTCAGTCTGTTTTGGTTGAGAGATGGGATAAAAATGATACCGCTTTGCTATGCTTGGCTTACTCACTTAACCCGAAATATTACAGCCATACATGGCTTAAAGGTGAGTGGGGCACACGTCAATGCTTAGCACCCCATCAGGATCCAGAAATAGCTGATAAGAGGATACTTTGTTTCAGGCGACTTTATGATAATCCTAACCTGCTGAGACAAATCCAGAATGAATATGGAAAATTTGCGACGGGATCTGCACCTTTTGATCAGATGGAAGCTTTGCAATTAAGAGACGATATCGATCCAATATCATGGTGGGCTAACTTTGGATCTGGTACACCTCTCCTACAATCCCTTGCATTAAGGCTTCTTTCACAGCCAGCTTCATCCTCATGTTGCGGAAGAAATTGGAAGACATACTCAATGATTTATGATATTAAGAGTAAATCTGCTTCAGCTCGGTCTGAAGATCTAGTGTATGTTCACTCGAACCTGAGGCTCATGTCCCGTAGGACAGAAGATTATGTGTAAGTCTATTGGTCTCTCTCTCTCTATTTGAGTTGAATTTATACATTTCTTTTGATATTGTTTTCAATATTAACCATATGAAGTTAAAGATATTGACAGCTTCTTGTGTGGAATTATAGCAAAGGCCCGACGAAGTTTTGGGACATAGTGGGGGAGGACAGTGATCTAGAAGGGCAACCAGAACTTGATTTGGCTAATTTGTCATTAGATGACCCGGTTCTGGAGCCAATGATGTTTGATGAGGAAGAAGATAATGGGATGGAAATGTTGAATCCAATTGGGACATCGGGCTCATTTGTTGCAGGAGATGAAGAAACAGATTGAAGAAATACACATGTCTTTGGACTCCAGCTTGCAATATACTTGCATTATTTTTGTACTATGTTGCAACAAGCACTTGACTTACTGTATAAATGACCACGATGAAAGATCTTCAAAGGTTTAATAATTTATAAAAAAATCATTCTCAGGGTTTGAGGTTCGCTTCTTTATATCTCTTTTTTTCTTTTTGTAGTGCGACTCAAACTCAAGTATTGCAGGAAATTTCAGTTCTGCTGTGGTCAGAGAATTAAATTTTCGGCAATTAGTTGGAGCTAAAATCACTTACATGGGAACTTTTTCCTTGAAAAATACAATGGCGAATGCATTACAGTAAGATACAAAAAAATTAGACAGCTTTTGAATAACACATTGTTACAGTTCTTGGTTTGTTTTCCTCAGAATGCTTCCATGTGCCGTGGGATTGGGGTCTTAATAACTTGTAATATTTGCACAACATCTGACATTGATGGTCTGCTAGAAGGTATCTGAGATGTGCAAACTAAACCCAATTTGAGAACTGGCAGAACTTCTTCCTCAGGATACTCTGTCATACTCGGATCAACGCAGTCCAACATATTCCCTTGTTCAAGAAGAACTCTAACATGGTCACTGAGTACTACTACGTCATCTTCTCCGTACTCTACTGGTCTTCTCCCTGTCACAAGCTCTAAAATCATCACACCGAATCCATAAATGTCGCTTTTCTCATTTATTCTGATGCTTTGACAGGCTAATTCTGGCGCCACGTAGCCCAGTGCGCTCTGAAATCTACTACTTATTACGTGCTTATCGAGCTTTGTAAGTAGTCTTGCTAGTCCAAAATCTGATAGCTTTGCATTGTAATTCTCGTCCAGCAAGATGTTGCTCGGTTTCACATTGTAGTGTATTAGCGGCTGATGGAAAGCTTCATGCAGATGGGCAAGTCCCTTTGCAGTTCCAAGAGCAATCTTGAATCGATTTGACCATGACAGACAAGGACTAGATGGAGATCTCTCATGAAGTTTCGAATGCAAGCTTCCGTTTGGAGCGTAATCAGCTATCAGAAGCAGCAAGCGAGGTGTCCAATAATAACCCTTCACTGTCATCAGGTTTGGGTGCTTCATTTTTCCTAAAATTCGAACTTCTCTATCGAAATCTTCTGGATTTTGAAGTATATTTGATGTCACCAGCTTCTTTATGGCCACACTCCTTCCTTGTCCACCTATTGAAGCCTTGTAAACTGTACCAAACACTCCTCTTCCGATCTCAGAAGCTTTATTAAGTAGTGTTTCAGCATTATGGTCCCAATCTTCAGATGATTTCGAGTCGAACAGAACAAGTTTACCAGCTGAACTAATATCTGATGCTTGAGAACTTGAGCACATACTTTCCAGCGCAGTATCAACAAATGCTAGCCTTCTTCTCATAGAAACATTAAGTAGAGTTATCACAACAACACCAAGAATAATCAGTAGAGCAGCGGATATGGCAATTATGGCAGAAACACTGAAGAATCTATGTTGCCGGGATTGTGCAGACTCAGAAAATCTTGGTCTCGAGTTACCAGCACCACCCATTTGATTGTTGTAAGAACTTGGGTCAAGGACTAATGGCTTTGAGACATTCATCTTACAAGGTCCCTTCAACAGTGGTGAACATATGCCCAAGTTACCTTGCAGTGAACTTCTTCCTAGATTCGTGAAAATTCCACCGGTAGGAAGCCTGCCAGTAAGCCTGTTATATGAAACATTCACTGCAACAAGATTGTCTAAGCCCCCGAGCTCCTGCGGAATTTCACCGGTTAATTCATTTAGTTCCAAGTTGAGAACTGTAAGCTTCTTCAGCTCCGACAACGTCTTTGGAATTGAACCCTGCAAGCTATTGTTGGACAAGCTCCTGCAAGTAAAGGTGCAATTCATTGGTGTAAATTGGCATTTCACCATTAAGTTAAACTATTGAAGAATGTGCAGTTAAGGTTGAGGAAAAGACTTACAGCATGTAGAGTGACGAACAATTCCCAATCTCTTCAGGTATTGAACCTGTCATAGAGTTTCCATCCAGCTGCAGGATGGCTAAATCCTTGGATTGACATAACTCTTCAGGAATTGACCCATATATCGCATTGTTACGCAGGTCTAACATGGATAAATCCGGAAAGTAACCTCGTTTAAGAGCCAATGTTGAATGAAGCTCATTCCAAGATATATTCAAGTACTGCAAATGTGAAGATAGACCAATCTCAACAGGAATAACTCCTGTTAACTTGTTCTGCGAAAGATCCAACGCGAGAATAGAGTCGAACATTCGGTTTGAACCTGGTGGAATTGAACCAGTTAATTGATTCCGCGACAAGTAGACTTCTGTCAGTCCCAGCTCAAACAGACTCTTAGGAATGCTCCCGGAGAGTTGATTGTCTGATAAACTCAAATAACTCAACGATTGAAGATCACCCAACGATGCAGGTATGTTTCCACTGAAAGCATTGCTGGAAAAATCCAAGTATTTGAGGCTGTACATGTTACTAATCCATTTCGGGAAACCGCCGGTTAGCTTGTTATTCGATAAGCTGAAAAATGTAACAGATTTGAGCCTTTGAAGTAAGGTTGGAACTCCTCCAGTGAAGAGATTATTGCTGAAATCCAAATGAGTTAAATGTGGACATAACCCGAAATCTCCAGGTAAAGAACCGGAGAATTGATTTCCCTGCAAATGCACTTCTTTCAAGATGTGAAGAACATAAACACCATTTGGAATGAACCCTGAAAATAGATTGTTTGAAAGATCTATTGTTCTCAACTTCTTCAGCATCCAAATCCCATTAGCAAAATCTACACTGCCAGAGAGATGATTGTTGGAGAAATTGAGATTCGCCAAGGACACACATTTTTGAAGAGAGTAAGGAATTGAACCTTCAAGAAGATTATCACTCACTGAAATGTAGTTCAAAGAAAGACAATTCTGAAACAAAGCATCCGGGATTTCCCCGGTTAACGAATTACCCGAAAAATCAAGAAACTTGAATGAACTCAGATTGAACTCAACAAGAATTCTCCCAGAAAACTTGTTATTACTAAGATCAAGCTTTTGAAGAGAAGCAATATGAGAAAGCTGAGGACTAATATTACCAGTGAAGTTATTATGAGCCAGAGAAAGAGACTGCAAATTCTCCAACTTCTCTAATCCTCTATTCAACTTTCCTGATAACCCCAAGTTATCTAATGAGACCCCAATGACTTTACTATTTGTTGAATCATCACATTTAATGTAGTTCCATGAACATGGGTTCACATCATCTTCATTCCATGAGATAAGATTTGAAAACGGGTCATGAAGATCTGATTTGAATACTATTAAACCCAATACATCATCATTGAGTTTCAATGAGACTTCATTGTTATAACTTGTTGATTGTTGCAATAAAGCCATTAATGTAAATGAGATGAAGAACAGTTGCAGACCCATTGCAGCAGGTAACTTCATTTTGCTCACTCTTACTCTGTGTGTGTTATCCTGCCATGAATGAATGAAAAACAGCAGTGAAGTGATGATAAGTATACTACTAATAGTCCTACAACAAGAAGACACAGTAACCAAATAATTCTAGTTGTAATGGCCGTTAAATATTACATACTGTTTGTACTGTACTTGTTCAAGAATAACTGTGAATCTGTGACCACTAGCGATTGAGAAATCTATTGCCCAAACTAACCTTAAATTTCTGTAACTATATTTACTCCACTTCCATTTAATAAATACACGGATAGTTCCACTTCTTAGACTTTGACAGTTAAGTGTGTGTTCTTCGAGTGACTTTATGACCCGGATTTTCGCTCCCAAATTCTTTTTAAGGACGTGATGTTAAGTTGGTTTTGAAAGCCAACTCTGGGATTAATCCATGGTAAAAATTTCAAGATTTCTCTAAGTGGATTAAAATCAGTTCTGTAAGTACTGTATAAACTACCACTTAGATATATTTGTCCAACAATCAGTAATCACCTGTACCTACTGCAATTTTAGCAGCATTGACTGCACAGTTACTCTTACACAGTTCTCACTTGGTACCTCTACTGTTCTACATATTGACTTGCCAGCATAAGTATCCAAGAACAGGCCATGGTAAAAATGTCAAAGGCAGAAAATATATCACTTGCATACCTCTTGATCTAATGAGGGTGAAATGGGTGTTTCCACTATACGATGACAACCGACGTGCAGGAAATCGAATCTTATCTTGTTTAATTTTTTTTTTTTTTTTTTTTTGCATCACCTCAATCTTGTAGGAAGCATTTAGAGTTGGAGACAGAAACAAGAATAGGACCAAGTTGGCTCACAACCCAATTCCAAGATCTTAATTTGTCTCACAATTTCGCTGGCTGTAGCTTGACCGTGCATCCCTTGGTTTGTCATCCACATTACTTATCCTTTGTCCCATTGCTGCCTTATCATTTTCATCATCTGTTTTTACCATTTGAGAATTTTCTAAAAATAGATGTATAAAAATGTAAAATTTTCTGTATTTTTGATCATTTTTTAATGTGGTCCATGGACTAGTTTTTTTTTCTTCTTTTTTTTAACCACTGCTACTGCTTTACATGTGAACTCTGACTTTATATAAAACTCGTCCAATATTTGTCTCATTTTGCAACAGCTACTGTTCAACTTTTTAAATGTTCCACTACTTTTGGATTTCATGGTTCATGAAGATCTTAACAAAATTAGTTCTTATAATTGACTGAGAACCAACTATAATAAACACAAAGGGCCATTTCTTGCCCACTGAATTTTATACAATATGGCTTAGTTTTCAACCAGTCGGCAATCCGTGCAGCAAAACAATTACTCAAAGGTACCATCATGATTGTACCTTGCTATAAACCAAGGTTCGAAAAACGGGTCACGGCCCAGATCACAGGTACTAGGCGTGACCGTTATAACGTGTTTTGACGGGTGTGAGCACGTTTTGGGTCAAAAACGCGTTATATAGGAATAAAACGCGTTTTTTTGACGTTTTTTTTTTTTAAATAACGGGTGTGATAACGGTTAAATAAGAAAAATAAATAATTTGTGATCTGAATTTCCTATGTAACGGTAATTACAGCTGTGAAAACGGTTACAACGGGTCTAAATAACGTTGTTACTACGTTTTTTCATTTTTTTTGGTTTAATTTATTTATTTGATTTTTTATTTATTTGTTTATGGATTTTTAACATACAAATTTATGGATATCTAGTAAAATTCACAACCCTAAGTCTATGACTTATAATAATGCATTGTAGTTATCGTCTACCGACAATATTTATACACGCATACTATCACTATCCACTTGATATGTTCAAGTTGTCACTCGAATAGTTCAATGCATTCCCAAATATTTCAATAATGCATATTCGGATTCAAAAGCAGTCAAAACTTTGTTGTCAAATAATACTCCTAGGCTTTTAGCTATTTGCTACAAGACTAACCAACAAGGAATGCAACAGGAGGAGAGTCAGAGACTAGCTAGAGAAAAAGAGAGTGAGAGAGGGAAGTCAGGGAGTCGATTTATCTTTTTCTTTTTCATTTGGAGGTGTGTACAGTATATGCTACATGTGGTCTGTACTTTAGAGTTCAGACTCAAAAGTTAAAGAAATAAAACAAAAAAAAAAAGTAAAAAGAGTAGTTGGTTTCATGATCAAAGACATAGCTAGCCTGTGCTTATATACGCATGCAACGAGATTCCAAATGTTTCAAGAATATTTCGATTTGCTAGCTATTATGTCTTCTTGCCCAAAGGAATGCTTTAAATGGACAAGAAGAGAATTGAAATGAAATCAATACCTCTGGTTCTCTGCTTCTTGCTCAAAGGAATGCTTTACATTTTGAATTTCTCAAATACAAGTTTAAGAGGTAATATTAATTATTTTTTGTAGATTTTTCATTCAATTAGAGATATAATTTATTAATACGTTATTAATTTATTTATTATCGTTTTTTTCTTTCATGATGTTAGAGTAGTGAATATAGATGTTTGAGAAATATCGATGTTTTTTTCTTTCATGATGTTTGAGAAATATTTAAGAAATGTTAAGTGAAGAAATATTCATTCTATTAACGTATATTTACTTAATAAATGTTTCATTTTTATCTAAGAAATGTTTTAAGAAATATAGATTTTTTGTTCATTTTATTATCATTTATTTAAGAAATGTTTTAATAAATGTTAATATTCATAATTAAATAGTCCATCAACTTGAATCAGTTGGCACGTAAAAAATCATTGTTTCTTTATAAAAAAATGGCATGATGAATTGATGTATGGTATGTTTGTATTCCTGTTCTCAATCATGAAAAAATGAGAGGCTACACGATCCTTAATTTCAACTTTTAATATTCAAGTTGAGTAAATGACTAATGCAACTTGTGATTTCTAATTATAATGCTACTCTAACCATTTTTATATTGATGGAATATGTCCACTTAACTTGTATTTATATATGTCACTTATTGCTATGTGAAATTTCCTACTTACAGAATATAATGGAAGGATCAACATCTGCAAAACGAGATGTTTTTCATGCATATTGTACTGTAATGAGTGATGGTAAAAAGTTGAAGTGTAATTTTTGTGAAAAAGAAGTGTCTGCGGGAATTTCGCGTTTCAAAATGCATTTGGCACAACAAAGAGGTACAATTACTCCCTGCATGCATGTGCCACCTGAGATTAAAAATTTAGCAAAAGTATGGGTGCAAGACAGAAACAAAGAAAAACGGCAACGAGTACCAGAAACTGAATATGAAGATACAAAAATTCAAGATATGTATGAAAATGAACCGTGGAACCCTGTGCATGATATAGATGAAGAAGAACAAGCGCCGGTAACACAAAAGAAAATGGGCGGGTTATCGAAGTTGAAGAACCTTTTTGGACGAAAAAGTAAGAATACTAATGCCGGAGAAGGTACATCACAGCGTCCACAGGCCTCTATGGACATACCTAGTTCTTCAATGCGTACACCACACCAAGCACCTAGGATGTCTGTAGATATGGGAGGACAATATAATACTAATAGGGATTCTCAACCTAGCATGGCGAATTTTGGGAGAAGTAAAACATGCCGGGAAAAAGGTGATTCTTCTGTTGGACGTTTTTTCTATGCTAATGATATTCCTTTCAATGTGGCCAACTCAACTCAGTACCACGAGGCATTCAATGCAGTTGCAAATTTCGGAAAATCATACAGAGCTCCGGCTTCCTATAAGTTGTCGAACCCATTATTAAGGCAGGAAAAACAAAGGATTCATAAGGATGTGGTGTCGGTCCAACGAAATTATTGGAGAGATTATGGGTGTACACTCATGTCAGATGGTTGGAAAAACAAAAATAACCATACGATTGTAAACTTCTTAGTTTACAGTGGCCATGGGACAACATTTTTGAAAAGCGTTGACATCGAGCATAATCGGTTGACAACAGAGTATTTGATGAGTTTGTTCAGACCGGTTATAGAAGATATTGGTCCGACAAATATTGTGCAAATAGTAACTGATCAAGGATCCCAATTCAAAGCCGCAGGTAACTATTACAACTTAATTTAATTACAGTTGTTTATTTTTATATATTATTAATTCATTTCTCATTTTGTTTTAATAGGTATGAGATTGGCCATAGAGTATGGTACATTTTTTGGGTACCTTGTGCAGCTCATGTGTTGGATTTAATGTTGGAAGATACTGAAAGGTTCCCCTTTGTTAAAGGTGTGATTTCAGAAGCTAGAAAAATCAGTAAATTTATTTATAATCATGGTTGGGTTCTTGCTAGATTCAGACAACATTCTGGGGGACGCAATCTATTGCGCCCTGGCTTAACAAGGTTTGCGACAAATTTTATCGCAATCAAAAGTATCATTGATCAACGTAATGCAATCGAGAGTCTTTTTGTAGACCAAGAATTTGTGAACTCGCCAGAAGGAAAAACTCGTACGGCTAAAGATGTGAAAAACATTATTTTGAATGAGATGTTTTGGCACACATGCCAAAATGCATGCATGATGGTTGGTCCTTTATTGAAAATGATCTGTTTCTTGGATTCAGATAAACCTACCATGGGTTATTTGTTTCATGCACTTTCTACATGTGTGGAAACTATAGAAAGGGGTTTGGGTAAAACTCGAAATAATTCTATTGTAGGTGTGATTAACCGACGATGGAAAGATCAGTTGAGTTCTCCTCTTCATGTTGCAGCGCATTTTCTGAATCCATATTATATCTACAACCCAGCAGCCAATCTCATCAACAATGAAATTTCTCAGCCCCAAATTTGTCTCAGTGAAGTTATATCAAAAATGATTAGTAGCCCTCAAGAACAAGCGACATGATTGCTAGAGGTGTGAATTTTTATTAACAATTAATTTCGTAATTATATGAATTTCTATTCACAGTTTTTGATATTTTTAGGCGGGAAGAATGCAAATGATGCAAGGCCAATTTGCATCACCATCAGCAAGATTGGATGCTCTGCAAGGTGATCCTGTAAGCTGGTGGTTGTCATACGGTGCTCAGTTTCCATCACTCCAAAGGATCGCGGTAAAGATACTAAGCCAGACAAACACATCGTCTGGATCCGAGAGGAATTGGAGTGTGTTTGAAGGAATTCACACCAAACTACGCAACCGTTTAGTTTCGTCAAGAATAAACGATTTGGTATATGTTCAGTACAATTTAAGATTGGAGCAGCAAAGAGTTCAAGGTAAAGCAAAGCGACATAACATCGATGTCCACGGTGTTCATAGCCTGCTGACAGATGAAAATATGCTTGATTGGATAGTAAGGGATGATGAAACACCAGTTTTACCTCAGGAAGAACATTGGTTAAATGAATTGGAAGAGGAAGCAATTAATAATCCAGAGCCTCTCCCTCCACCATACGAATGGCATGATCCAGAAGTTGAAATCTCATATCAAAGGTTGCCAGTGAGTAACTTTGTTTATGACTTTGGTAACCTAACATTTGGAGACAATACACAAGGTCATGAAAATGAAAATCCCATATACAATTCTCATTACACTGAAGATCGTCCAGAAGAAGATACCCGAGGAATTAATGAAGAGTATAATTCCAATATTAATATCAATAATGAAGTAGATAATCGTAATGATAATGAGGAAGAAGACTATGGTTATGAAGATGACGATACTGTTAACTACGACAGCCAAATGCATTACGCGAACCAATATGAGGCGGAGGAAGAGGAGGAGGAATCAACTGAGAATCGTCGAGAAAACAGAAAATACTTGAATAAGTCGGAAAAAAATGCCGGTACAAGTTGGTTTGTCTAAGTTTAAAATTTCAAGCACTACTGTCACTAGGTTACTTATTGTAAGTTTATAAAATTTGAAGTGTTTAATGATTATTTATGAAATTTTAGTTGTAAGTTTGAAATTAAAAATTGTATAAGAATTTCTCCAACTCAAATTTTTTTTCCTTAAAAACGGGTTTAACCGGTATGAAAACGGAAAATACGGTGTAAAAAACGTGTGTTAAAATGTTATTTAGAAGAAAAAAACTGAAATATTAATTTTAGAAAAACGGTAATCACAGGTGTGAAAACGGTTATAACGGGTCTAAATAACGCCATTTTTTCCTATTTATCGGTGTTATTTAGGTAAGCGTGTTGGTGAGCCTCACGGGCACGGTATATGGGCGTGAGCGTTATAACGGACGTTTTTCGGAAAAAACGGCCGTTTTTCAAACCTTGCTATAAACCCGTGAATTGTCGGCAAACTTTTAACTCATTATATTGGTATTAGTTCAGTACTTATTTTTCTTTCTCTTCCATGATGGCCATCAAAAATTATTATGCTGATAAATTTCGAATTCAGATCCACTACACCAAAACCAGGATTTTGTAACAGTGCAACCTGTCACAGTTTATTTTTCAGTCACAGATACACCTGTGATAAGTCCTGCAACAGTTATAACTGTTATTAAATTTTGTATTCGTGATAATACTTAGGACTTTTATTAGTCACAATAATATTTGTTGATAATTATCTAAACAATAACAATTATAATCAGAAATGATGATTCCACCCAAAATTTTCAACACATTTAAAACAGCCCCAAATTTATCATTCTTAGAAATTTTCTTGTCACAATTTTCCCAACATTTTCACAAACTAACAGTTGTATTTAATTTTTATAAATCAATTTTTTTTTTCATTTTCTTAATATTAGAAAAAAGGCATCAAGACTAAGTCAACAGTCCATGACTTAGCAGAAAGTTGACTTGAACAAATGTAATCCCTTTTGTATCGAATTTTGTCCAGACAAATACAAAATAAGAGAACTCTTCCTTCTTTGTTCTTCGTGCGTGCCGCCATTGAAACCCTCTGAGAGTGTAAAATTTTCTGAAAGTTAGTCGTTCACCAAAAGAACATCTGAATTTTAATCTAAACCCGATCAATTTTAGCTAGGTTATATATTCTGGTATTCATGTCGATTGATTTAACCTAAGTTGTGAACGATGAAGATGAAGAAGATGGCTGAGATTTGATTCTGGTGAAGATAAATTTCGTTGATTCTTCCATTTCTTCGGCAAGGTAAGTGATTATGAGTTCCAAATTTCTTAGGAATGAATTGATAATTTGTTTTGTTATATGAAATTGGGTGAAAGAGTAATCATTGTTTGTAATCCCTAATCCTACGGTATCTAGTATTTGTATTCCATTATCCTAGTTGGAAGCTCATATGAATCCCCGTACTCAATCTAAGATGATGTATAATTTTTAGTAGGTTAAGTGTTTGATGAACTGTGTTACAGAATCCAAAGTTGTTTCCTTCAATTTTCATTAATATCAGTAGGTTTAGTGTTTGATCCCAAAGTTGTTTGTCTTAAACTTTCAGTAAGTATAGAAAATGCCAAACAATCGCTTGAGACATGGGTTTGATTCATCTTGGAGAGTTCTGATCCAAACCATAATCAGAGTTGTCTGTTTCCCTTTTTAGTATTACTAAATTAGAAACGTGGCAATGTGCTTAACTTTCGATATTTTTTGAATTTGTCAGGCTAGATGAAACTGAAGAATACATGACCTGTTCATTGAAAGAAGGAAGTTATTTAAAATCTTGATATTTAAGACATATTTTTAGAATGTCGGTTTTTGTGAATAAAGCTTGGATGAATGAACCAGACATATTTATCAAAACATATAGAGATGGGGTTAAATTTTTTATGAATTATGCAGCTACATATGGTAATTCGGACACAACATATTCTTGCCCATGCTCTAAGTGTCAAAATGGGAAACGTTTGGAAATTTGGGAAGTGAGGAAACATCTTTCTAAGAAGGGTATTGACAGGAGTTTATGTTGTTTGGTTCTTTCATGGAGAAAAAGAGGGTGATAGTACGATAAGACGTCCAAGTGGTAATTTTATACCAACTGAAATGAATGATGAGCAAGCTAGAGAATGTGTAATAGAAGATTTGGGTTCCTTTGTCGATGCTGCTTATGGAGTTTTTGATCGGGGTGATGGTGTTAGTGGTAATGAAGAAGTTGAAACTGAAGAATTTGTTCCTGAACCAGATTTGGGAAAGCGATATTACAGGTACAAACAGTTGTCTGAAGACAAGTTGTATCCTGGTTGTAATACTAGCATCCTAGCTGTAATTGTGGAGCTGCACAATGTGAAGAAAACATATAAGATTTCATCTGACTGTGTAAATAGTTTGTTGGGTGTGATAAAGGGTTGGTTGCCGAAAGGAAACAATTTGCCAGTAAAATACACAACGATAAAGTCGATGCTTAAAGATCTGGGGATGAAAGAAAATTCGATTCATATGTGTGAGAATCATTGTATTTTGTATTACAAAGAGTAGTAATCCTTCCCGAACAAAAAGACTTTGATATGCTGTATATTGACATTTAGATGAAAATTACGCGGAGCCTAGATTAGGTGCTACCTAGTTAGTGACTAGCATTTCTCTTATTCTCCAGTAATGCCGAGTGGCCAAACCTGTACCAAGTCATTTCAGTTTCCACCAACACTAGGACAGCGTACAATTACTGCTCTTAATAAAATTTTACGGAACAAATGTGTTTTCACTTTCTTGAATAATTGAATCAGTCATCATGTCAGTCATTGATTGTTGAATACCATTTTTTTCATCAGCTTGGGTTTTTAAATATTAAAGGCTTGATGGTGAGGCACATGCTGGACAAATTACGCGTCATTAAAGGGCTGCATTACTTTGAGGAGCTCTATGGCAGCTCAGAGTGTTAGCTTTGAATAGTTTTGGGTTAAATTTCATAACTAATGGAACAATTATGTTGTACTTGTATTCCTAATGAATGTATCAATCTTCTTTGAGAATGCATGAACTGCAGAATACAAAATAAGAAATTGCAGGCCTGGGTTCCAAGTTCAGTTTTAATTGCATTACAGGCATGTAAACTGGAATCCAGGTCCACGAAAATGTTCTGGGCTACCCATTTTTTTTAATTGTAACAGAAAGAATTGTCACGGTTATAACTGTCACACAAATTGTGAAGAAAAAACAACACGCGTCATCTTAAGACGTGACAAAAGGAAGACAGGTGTCCTCTTAGTAACTGTTACAAATTATTGCAACAATAACATTGTTACTATAAGCGTGGCAAAAAAGGCACGTGTCGCCAGAGAAATCGTTGCAAAGATTCAGTAACAGTTATAAGCGTTGCTGTAAATGTGACTTTTAAAGGCACGTGTCATACTTTGAATTGTGGTTAATAGAGAGTAACAGTTAAACCCGTTAATATAAAAGTGACAAAAAAGAAACGTGTCGCTATCATAAAATTAGGCCAATTGTGGCTTTAGTTATTGTAACGCTTTTCAAATGTGACTTTATCTTCGTTTTGTCACAGATAAAATCGTTACAAAACACAATCACAGTTATTAATAGCGGCCTAGTTAGTGCGTTTATAACCGTTACAAATTCAATTAGTAGCGGGTAAAGTCTGTGACAAAATCATGGAAATGGTGTAGTGATCGTTAAAATATTGACAACCATTTATTTCAGCTTAATTTTGTTGGTCATTGGTAGTGACTATAGTGAATCATATACAAGTGAAATTTAACAATAATATTTCTTATAACACTCAAAAACTTTTTGGCGATGTCAGAGTTGCCATTAGGATGTTAATCGAGAGGACAAACAAATATCAAAACTGACAGTCCTCCACTCCTTTCTGTAATTTTTTATTTTTTGATTATTTTTATCATTAAGATGCATGCAACAGAATATACAACTGCAAGAAGAACGTGAAACTCTTATACCTGTTAATTTATCACAAACCACTGAAACAAATGTTTATCATTTTTCTGTTTTTGAAGCATAATAAATATAGTTTTATGACCTATAGTTGAAAAACGCCTGTAAATTTTTTAGCAGAATGTTCTCAGTCATTCTCGCTAGAAACCACAACCAAGTTACGTGTTTTCTTGCTTTAACACGATCAGCAGCGGTGTCATCTTGTCCTAGCTTATGCCCTAGCTTAATTTTCCATGATTCCATTCTGTCTTCCAAAAGTACGTCGTTATCATGACTGACTGACCGCTAAGAAAGAAAGAAAGAAAAAAATTGTAGTTTTGATTCACGTGATTTGAGGACGATAGGACGATCATTTGTTTCCGTGAAGAAGAAGAAGAAGCCCCATGGTATAATTTCTTTTTGTTCTCTTCTTGTGATGTTCTTTTGGATTCTTTCCCTTGCAACTATTTCACTTTACCAATGGTTCTCTACCATACAGTGCACCGCAGCAGTAGTACCATGTTGCATATAGTCTCAGCTAGACCCTAGGTAGTCCTATAACCTTATCTCAGCGATAGTCCGTTAGAAACAACTCCGAAGGTCATATCAGCTTTTGCGTCAAGTGACCTGAATAAAGGGGTACATGAGCTATGAGGTCCTTCATAGGCTTCTCGTGTGTCTTGACTAGATCTGCTGTTGTGGTGTCATGTGAGTGACACTGAAAAATGAAACCCACTTTAATATTCTCTTAAGCAGGAAATGTAAAGGAGGTACTGTGTTGGGATGGAAGGGAATGTATAGACAGATTTGGGTGGTGGTGTGGTGGTGTTGGATTTTTTGGATTCAATTTTGCTGGATGATGTTCATGTCTTCTCATTATCATCCTTGTGATGTGATGATCAACCTTCAAACACACATGCATGCATGATATGTACAGGACAACTTTGTCCCATTCTTCATCTTTGATGCATGGGACCACCACTTATTTAGTCATCTTCTTCTCTGGCGGTGGTGGACCTAGTTATTGTGTGCTCCAAAGAACATGACCCCCCAGTAAACCGGTTCTGGGAAGCTAGAGTTACAGTGGTTCTATAAACTTTGCAATGTGTTTGGATTTTCTTTGAAGCAATACAATTGGTTTTGGAATCGACGTTGAAACTGAAAGTCACGGTTTCATTCACTGTAGAGGGGAAACTCCGGATATCCTGAAAGCCATTGGATGTTTTCTTGAGCTGTTACCATGCATGTCCAGAACCAACGATATTAAGAAGCAGAAACAAAGAAAGAGACAAAGGATGCAAATAATTTCTCATCTCCACGATGGGTTTGTCCCTCCAACTCAGCTAGCCGAACAACGGACTGAAACGGGCAATTTTTATAGCGCTTAATGTTTTTTGGATGTAGCTAGACATGCATTATTTCCTCATGAAAGGACAGAAAGGCATTGGCAGCAGTTTGGGCCTTCCAAAACACTTTCGGTAGGTGAACTCTGATCATCTCATGAACAATGTTAGATCTGGATTCCATGAAGCCCAGGGAAAATGTAATTTGCTAGTTCTGCGATGTGTATGCCTTTTTTATTTTATCTTTTTCATTTTATCTAACCATGGCTTCACATAGACCTTCACAAGCTAAAGACCGACCAGAATAGTCGACTAACACAAGAACTTTCAATGTTGTTAAGAGCTAGCTAGCTTCATAAAGTCACCCTAAACCCATATAGTCTAACTCTAATCTTGAGTCACCGGTGAATCATTTGATGGAAAAGAAAGAGCCTGAAAGTGTTATGAACTGTTTGAATGCTGGTGTTTCAGCAAAGGAGACTGATGAGGCTCCTCTTGTGGGATGCAGGGAAAGACTACCATATAACCCAAGAAGCAGAGACCAAGATCTTTGGCAAGAGGCAGATTGCGAAGAGGTGAAGAAAATGAGCAAGATAAAGATGTCGGGAGTCATATGATAATGGTAGTTGCATTTCTGAAGGGATTCACAACGGTCAGACTTTAAAATAATTGCGGTTTCTCGAAGTTGCGACCTTTCCAGTGTTCACAAGATCACTGAACCACAACGTTGTTGTGAGTCTAAGCCGTGCATAACAGAGTTGGATCCATGCGTTGCAATTCGGACTAGTATCATCTGACTTCAGGAGATGTGCTCCTTGGATTGCTTGGACTGCTGATTCTAACCTATCCATATATGATCATCCCATAATGTCATATTATGCAATTACATTATATCCAAAATTTTGATTATTTTTCTAATTTCATGATAATTATCTTGCTGGAAAATATTCTATTCGGGTAAACATAAAATAAGAGCTAGCGCCAACATGGCATAGTATGGTTTTGACTAAAAAGCACAGCACCGCACTGCACGCCTTAAATTTCAGCACGACGCAAAGCATGTTAGACCACTACACCAAATTTGGGTTTTTGTAACAATAGGATTCCTAACAAAATCTTTTTTGGTAACTCTAATAATCTATTATAGATCTAGCAACTCATATAAAAAGTTAGCAAATTAAGAATTAGTTACCATAATTTGGAATTAATTCATAAAAACTAAATAACTATTGAAAGTGTGAGATCATTAGTTATACACCCCTAACACATTTTACACTAAATCACTATTACTAATATTCCTACCCAAAATCCATGTATACCAAAATCCACCCCATTTTTATAACTCTTTGTCATTTTTAGTAGTAACACAATTTTACATAGCTAACACATTGATTTATTTTAAAATTTAGAAAATGTAAAATAAAATTATAGGATTTTATAAATCTTTTGTTTGGAACCAATTTTAGTTTTAGAACCTGAGAACAACTTATATCCTGGAACCAAAATGATATGGGAACCGTAACCTAACTTGGCTATTTTCCCAAATCTTCTAAGGACCGAAACCACACCCGACACAACTCTTTCAACCATTACACACCTGAAGAACTCGATCATCTTTCTTCCTTTATATCAGTTGAACTCAAATCCGTTTAATTTTTGTCTCCCAAATACCGATCTATCTAGGTTGAAGGAATTAGAGGATTGAATCTCAGTCAATCAAGGAATTAGGAGTTTAATTTTGATCTCCCAAATCGTCTAATTTTGCTGAACTTGATCAATTACAAGTTGGTTTTCTTTCTTTTTTTGTTGCTTTAAGATTGTCTAAAGTCTCTCAGATTTCATGCTATGCGAATTGGGTGTTGTCTGGATTATTATAACATTGGGTTTAGAAATTGGATTTACATTAACTAACCTAAATGCATGATATTTCCCAAAATATGTTTGCTTTCTTTAACGGATTGATTGAACATATGGTAAATTTGTGGAATGCTCAACGCCTGCAAAGGTAGAGTTAACTTCAGTGAGAATTCCTAGACTTAGAGTGTTTAGATTAAGCTACAAGACAGAGTTCAGTTGTGATTTCTTCCGAGGTTTTGGTAGGCTTTTGATGTGAAACTTGAAAACAAAGATGAGATAAATTAAGAGCGACCAATTAGTGGTTAAATTGAAGTACTAGCTTATTGGTCTCTCAGTGAGGAAATACCAGAAATCAACACCTTGTCTTATGTAGTTATGTGTTGAAGCTCAATTTCGATATACATCCACAACCCCATTCATCTTTCATTGTGCCCTGCGCTAATCATTTTGGTGTTCATTATCTCTCAGGCTCCGTTGTGTTGTTGATACATGGGCATAATCATTATGGTATCCATTCTGTTTAATTGCATTATTCTATCACTTTACTTCTAATAAACGCATCAGTTGTGTTATTCATTTTTCATTGTTTACCCCTTTTTTCTGAGTGTGGATAGGTCATTATGTGTTTGCTTATGGTTTTCTTAGTTCTGATGTACTAGGCTGCCTCACAACATTTACTTGTATCATTGGAAACCATTAGAACTGACAAGATGTGCTTAAACATAATAGTTATAGGGATGCCTGATCTTTTTTGTAATTCCATCTTTTTTAGGTCTGGGTAGTTTTCAGTGTTTTTCTAGTGGCAGCAATCTCTAAATTGTATGAAATTTGGCGACAAATTCAAGCTGAGTCCTACGTTCATGGAGGGCCTTCCAGTGATGCATTGTAAGGTCAAACCAAGTTTCGATTTCCTATGTCGTCAGCAAAAGGTGGATTACAAGGTTTAAGACTCCAGCTTCCGCTTCTTGGTCACAATTTTGATGAACTAGGTATATGGCACTTGGAGTGCATATCTGGTAATGTACTAGGTTATGTTTCAGGAAGATTTAATATGTATGACAATGCATGAAGTTACTATTCTACATATGACTAAAGGCCTAAAAGATTGTTTGAAAGGCCAATTTTCTAATGGTATCGAATGGTTTTAATTTCTCTTGCAGAATTTGTAACTCTGGGGGAAGCTGACTCATATACTATTTCCCAGCTACCTCAATGAGCTAATGCCCTTCTTGTTCATAAGTACAGGGTTGCGGGTCAAGAAAGGCAAGTAGTATGTTCTTTGTCTCAACTTGTAGAACGTGTTTTCTCTGTCTTACCTTAGTTCGGTAGGTAACCTAGATGTTAATCATTTGTGAAGCGTCTCTAGGTTTTGAACATCAATTTTTGCTGTTCAGTGAAGATTCATTACAGCAGCGGAGCTCCTTCTCACCTGCGCAAGAGGTTTCTGTTTTGATACTTTTCATTCACATATTGCACTACGACAAACTATAGTTTCATACATAGTATACAATTCTAGTAGAACTCCCCCTTCTTGGGTTTTTATTCATGTAAAATTTCTTCTCATGTATTGATATTTCCTCACTAGACAGAGTAATCAAGGTTCTGGTAAAGAAAAAGGAGGTCCAAAGTTTCCCATGGATGAACTAATTTGTAGTGTCTGCTTGGAAGAAGTCAATGATGGAGAAATCGGATGGACCCTTACATCTTTGCATCAGATGTGACCTCTTGATTCATCACCATTAAAGCATGTACCTATTCATGTTGTTTATGTTGTAGATGTTATATGCTCTGTGCTATTTGTGGCCCTTGTAGGGTCTTAAATTCTTGTTTGTATGAAATTTCAGAATTCAGTATATCCATAAGAAGAAGGTTTCAGTCCCCAACATTATCCAATGAAACATGTTACATTGCAGTTTGTCGTTTTAACTGAATCTGGACTTGCAACCCTGTTTTACTTCTTGTCAGGCAGCTTGATTTCCCCGTCATTTATTTTTATCACTTATGCAGGAAAGCATTAGCATATGTATATCATTAGTTATGTAACGCCGGAATCCTTTTAACTGAGTTTTCGTTTCTCTCTGGTGCTGTTACTGGCAATATTCACCGAGTTCCTAGTTACTGAACTGCGTACTAATTTTTGAGTGTTCTAGATTCCAATTAGATGTCATTATTTATTTGTTGGAAGTTATAGGAAAGATAAAGCTGCTAGTAATGATGATTTTGAGTCGATGCTAATTGGCGATTTTGGACACATTTTTTATGTTGACATCTTTCGGGTTTTACAGGCAACTGGATCAAAAGTTTCGCAGTTGGAGATGAGATGCTCAAACAGAAAAGGAAAAATTTGGACTTGGAATAAATAATACATGGTTTTGTAAAATGAGTTGATGAATTTTTTTTAAACAAGTTTATGGATGCCAAAGAAAAGATTGTAATTGATCAGTAGTAAACTTGTGTTTGCTTCTATTTTATTTAATCTTAAAAAGAGAACATCAAGGGATCTATTTTTGCAACATCAAGCATGTTTTCCATGGTTATTGTGACGAAATATGAAGGATTCTCTCTAAAGAAATATCAAGGATAGCAATTTTCCCAAATTATTATCATCATATGGATTTCTTCTCATTGTCAACAGTTATTTGGGTTTATGCTGGATTTTCCAATGGTAGAAAGCAATTTGAAATTTAATGCGGATTTGCCTCGCATTATTCAGTGGTTATTGTTACTGTAAATATCCTTAATTCGTTCCAAACAAAAATAAAATACATCTTCAAAATACAGATGCCCGGTATGCATACCGTTCTAATATGACCCTTTTGATCTTTAAAATTGATCTTTTAGAAAATTTCCCAAGCAAATAACTAACTGTTCACCATCAATATGCATACCTTTATAGTAGTCTACTCCCGGTCAGGTTTCGAGCTCGGAGCATCTTTTTTTTCTCAAGATCGCCATAAAAGGGTTTGTTCAAGGTTTCGAAGAATATTCCGATGGAATCTTACCTGTAAATGGTCAAATTCATCGTTCCTACGAAGTTTCCAACTTATAATAGTCCACTCCCGGTCAGGTTTCGAGCTTAGAGCATCTTTTTTTTTCTCAAGATCGCCATAAAAGGGTTTGTTCAAGGTTTCGAAGAATATTCCGATGGAATCTTACCTGTAAATGGTCAAATTCATCGTTCCTACGAAGTTTCCGACTTATAGTAGTCCACTCCCGGCCAGGTTTCAAGCTCGGAGCCACTTTCTTTCTCGAAGTCGCCAGAAAAGGGTTTATTCAAGGTTTCGGAGAATATTCCGATGGAATCTTACCTATGAATGGTCGGATTCATCATTCTTATGAAGTTTCCTAATTATAGTAGTCCATTCCTGGTCAGGTTTCGACCTCGGGCCACTTTATCTCTCGAAGTCGCCAGAAAAGGTTTGTTTAAGGTTTCGGAGAATATTCCGATGGAATTTTACCTATAAATGGTCGGAATCATCATTCTTACGTAGTTTCCGATTTATAGTAGTTCACTGGAGCTATAAACTGACAAGTGTTTTTCATATTATCCTTAATAACCTCCTCTATTGAATCAGAATCCTAAATCTACCGATATTGTTCATATTATCCTTAATGACCTCTTCGACTAAGTCGGAATCTTCACTGAAGCTCTAAATCTACTAATATATGTTACATTATCCTAAATAATCTCTTCTTCCACTCGGAATCTTCATCAGAATAATAAACCTACGAATATTTTTCATATAATCCTCAATGTCGTCTCCTACTATGTCGGAATATACACCTGATCACTAAACCTACCAATGTTTGTCAGATTTTTTTATTGATCTCTTCCACTTGTAAGTCTGAATCTTTAACGAAACCCTTAATCTATCGTCATTAAGTTTTGAAATTTTGTTTAATCGAAAAAGAGTAACAGTTTTTGATTTCATTTCTGATTCGTTCTTATATGTTTTTCGGATTTATATATAGTCAGAAGGTCGATAAAAATTTCCAAATTTATTCTGATTTTTATGTAGGGGTATGATTCGTTGACATGGTTATAATGACATAATCTTGACATGGTGACACCTTTTTCTCTAAAACATCTAAACGATGATTAATTTGAAGCTAAGATTTTGGTGACACGCTCCTCCTATAAAACTCTACATTCATACCAAAAATGAGAGTATTTCGAAATACGAAACTTTGGGTTTTGGTCTTACGAAAGTTCAAAAAAAACACACCTATGCTCAAAAGAAACACATTTGTCTTAATCCATGTGAGAACCCATTATTATTTGTCTACCGTTGATAAATCTCTGCAATCCGTATGAGGAGGAATCCAACGTCCAAAGTTTTTTATACAAAAACCTAAACTTTTTTTCTCCTCTAACTTTCCTCTTTCTCTGCTTTCCTTTCTCTTTCTCGGTCTGTTCTCTCCTTTCTAACTCCGCCTTAACCAAAACCCTCATAACTAATCCGTGTTCATAACCCTAAAAATCTTTGAATCCTTGTTAATCCGTGAATCAAAAACCAATCCGAAATCGAAAAAAAGCCTCTAATTGAAACATTCATAACCCTAAAAATTTGATTTTGTCCCTAAAATTAAAAAAACCCTTTTTTTGTGACAATAATTGTTCTTCGATCTATTAGCCAACGATTGAGGTATAATCCCGAGCTTAATATGTTGTTGTTTTTGATGATCTTGTTTGATTTTGATCTAAAATGGTTTGTTCTTTACTCTTTCTCAGACAAAAGAAGAATTAATAAACAAGAAGAAGACTATTGGAGCTTCAAAAATGTATAGTTTCATGAACCCTAACGCTGTCTATCTTCTTTGTTGCAATAGATGTTCAATTTTTATTTGTATTTGTTTTTTTCATCTCGATCTTAAACTAGGGTTTTTCAATTTTGGGATTTTCTTACTCTGTTAGTGAAGATGATCATTGGCTTCCTAGATTTAAGTAAATACCGGTCAGATATGTCTATGCAAACTTATAGAATCTGTGTTTGTCTTTGAATAACCAATTTCATATGATTTTTATGTTGTTCCTTGTTGATTTTTCCAGATGACTGATGAAATGCGAATAGATGGAAGGGTTTTACACAGAGTAATGCGAAGATAAGTAAGGAAGTTGGTGGGGAGTTTAGTTTGTTTGATGGGTCTATTACTGGGACTAATTTAGAACTTGAAGATGGGAAATTGATTGCTTAGAAATGGAGGTTTGGGAATTTACTCTGCGGTAATATATCACGTTACTTTGAGTTTATTTTTTGTTATTGAATTGGATTATGGATTTTTGATAGAATTGGTTGTCTTTGATTGAGACACTTTTCATAACTTTCATGTTTGATTTACAAATTTAGTTTATGGAAAGTCAATCTCTGCATGACTCATTAGAAATTCGTTTTTAGGTAGCCTCTTAGTGTCTACTAATACACGAGTAGTAACTGATAAGGTGTGTTTTAGTCAATAAATAAGATGAATATGTTCTCTCCCCTGCCCCCCTCAAGCATTTGTGTTTTATTTGTAACGAACTGGATGCATTAAGGTTCCTACTCGTTACCCTCATATACACCATTATTTGTACCACTAGTGTGTAGTGGGATATTTTTTTGTCTATGAATCTTGGTTGCTTTCGATATCTAGGAGTTATTAGCAGCTGCCTGCTGAGAGAGTTCTTTGGTGCTCAGCTTGTGCCAAGTAGAAGAAAGCTGGTTTAAATGAGTTATTAGGCTGGTAGTTCAAGATGATATTGCTATCTGGTAGCTTTCATTTCTGTGAAGAAGTTTCACTTTTAATTTTATATTTTTTGCCCCATCTTTGTATTGTTTTGAATGAGTCATATCTATCAGTCTTTGATGTCGTTGGCGGTTTTAAACGAGTCATATCTATCAGTCTTTGATGTCATTGGTGGTATCGTATTAGCAGTCCTATCATCTAACTTGGCTTTTTTGTTTTGTTTTGCATCGCCTTCCACTGTTTTTGATCTTTCTAGCTAATATTTGCAAGTTTTTGTCAATTGGTTTTAGTGATGGAATGCTTCTCTACCTGAGCCATTCGGGACCATTGGTAGGGTTAAGTCTTGGAGACAATATGCACAGCCGCATTGTTGATTCTCTAAAACTTGTCTAAGATTCAAAATGTGTGTGTTTTATACCCAATGATGTTGTTGTCAGCATTCAACGTTTTCTGAGCAGACTAGATTGCATTGGAAAATCCATTTTGGTCTTGTGACCCGATGCCATACGTACGTGTTTTAGGGTATTGAAAAATTCCAGTTGGGCTCACATGCTGAATATTCCGTATCAACAGAAATTCAGGAAAGTCTTATGAATACGCGTATTTCTATCTTAATTTTCTGAGTATGTATGATGATGTTAGCTTCTGCAGGTGACTTCCGTTTCAAAAACTTAGAAATACTGCTTCTGGAACTCACTAACTCATGTGAAATTGGCAAACCGTGACTTTTACACAAATAAATTTACATTTGCATCAGAAAGTCCTTCACATAGTTAATAGCTTCTTATGTGAAATGACATTGAAAACCATTGTGTCCATTCCACCCCCTTGAAGGGTTTCAAACAATTCTAATTGCTCTGCTTGTAGTTTAGGTTGTCCTCAGTTCATTCTTACGTCGTTTCTGTTCTACGTGATTTGTAGTTTCTTTACCCGTGTCACTAGTTCTGAACAATTTGGGTTTTGGTTTCCCAGATTTTGCCAGGAAACGAGCTAAACAAAGACTTGTGTAACCAAAACATCTGATGAGAACTGAGTATTTCTTCGTTGTGTATGCACTTTATAGGTTTATGCTCTAGTTTTCTCAACCATATGTCTTAATATTGGTAGTTCTTGTCTATAATCGTTACAACTTAAATACAACTTTTTGTTTGCTATTAACTTTTTTGGTGTTTCCCTCCAGGTACTTAAAAGGTAACTGACAGAAGATGGTGAAACATTGAAGGTATACATCAATACTCTCTCTGACTTTAGATCTTAATGTGTTTGGGATTCTTCTCTACTATGATCATGTTGATGTATATTTGTCAAAGAGAATTTGAGTGAATTAAAGTTGAACGTATTTCTTTTGTTGATTGATGAACAATTGACCGATTTAATAGTAAAACAGTGGAAAGTGTTGGAGCAAGTTGATCAAGAGCTGATGTAAAGAGATGTAAGAGCAGCATTAAGTCTCGTGAAGGAGTTAGCGGGAAACCTGGTGGTCTTTGTT
>NC_039358.1:213934653-213934865 GCF_003573695.1 Papaver somniferum
CAAATAAATTTACATTTGCATCAGAAAGTCCTTCACATAGTTAATAGCTTCTTATGTGAAATGACATTGAAAACCATTGTGTCCATTCCACCCCCTTGAAGGGTTTCAAACAATTCTAATTGCTCTGCTTGTAGTTTAGGTTGTCCTCAGTTCATTCTTACGTCGTTTCTGTTCTACGTGATTTGTAGTTTCTTTACCCGTGTCACTAGTTC
>NC_039358.1:213934875-213976864 GCF_003573695.1 Papaver somniferum
CTTCTCTACTATGATCATGTTGATGTATATTTGTCAAAGAGAATTTGAGTGAATTAAAGTTGAACGTATTTCTTTTGTTGATTGATGAACAATTGACCGATTTAATAGTAAAACAGTGGAAAGTGTTGGAGCAAGTTGATCAAGAGCTGATGTAAAGAGATGTAAGAGCAGCATTAAGTCTCGTGAAGGAGTTAGCGGGAAACCTGGTGGTCTTTGTTGCTCTGAGCACAGCAAGGCAGGTAACTATTTTAGTTTGAAAGGTATCTTCAACTTGCCGCTCTTTTAGGATATAATTCACAAAATTACATTGATTCTTCACCAATGGGGTCAAAGATCCCATTAGTATAATACAATTCACAAACACACCACGTGATATGCATCAAATCAATTGAACCCTTCTCTTGGAAGCAGTCACCTATATATTTCATTAGCACTATATTATTTTTGGAGTGACAACTTGTCTCTCTATTTAACTGACCAGACAAATAAATTCATGTTGCAAATTTTGATATTTCATTTGTTTTGTCAATCAAATTTTAACATGTATATTTGGTGTCATACTTTGCAGGTTGATTTCTGGAAGCTTTCATCCTTGGGAGGGAATTCAGTCCAGTTTTCTTTGGTGAACTTTGCATTGCTGGTTGCTGCTGAGGGAAATAATTATAGATCAAGAAAGTTGGTTGTATTTTCCTAAATGTTTTAGTTTTGTACTGTGAATTTAGAACGGTTGCAATGTAAATTATTGCTTTTGGGGTACCAGATATGAATATGAATTGTAGTTTCACCAGCATTGTTGTTATATATTTGCACTTGAATTTGAATCTGAGCACATGCATGAGATGAACTACAATATATTTTCAGGTCACCGGAACATGACATTTTCAGGTAGCCGGAACTTGGCCGGGGTCACCTTAATGTACCCTGTAAACATTAGACACTTGGTGTTTTTTTATTGGTCAGAAAATAAGACACATGTTATCTCTTTACAAGTCACTTGAACAGTTATATAAAGAGTTAGTAAAGGTTATAACACAATCTTTACATTACAAAATAAATAGGAAGAGTAAAATATCAATAGTTAGGATACATATTGTAATGGAAATGAAGTGTTAGCTTATTTAATTTTCCTAATGGATAAAAAAAGTTAGATAAAAAACTAACACATTATATTACTGCATATAGGTAACCATTTTTTTTAAGTTAGGGAAATTAGCTTCTATATTTTGGTAACACTTTTTTTTCATAAGAAAATCCTTGATTTGGTGTAGTTATCCATCAACAACAAATCCGTCCGCTCACCACTCAAAATAGCAGCTTGCACGGCAGCACCATATGCCACAACTTCGTCTGGATCAATGCTTTTGTGGAGTTTCCTCCCATCAAAGAAATCCTGTAATAGAGATTGAACTTTTGGGATTTTAGAGGATCCACCAACTAGCACAACTTCATGGACACTGCTCTTGTCCATCTCAGAATCCTCCAAACAATTCTCAACAATTTCAATACATCTCCTGAACAAATCCATGTTCAAGTCTTCGAACGCCGTACGAGTAATGGACGTATGAAAATCGACATCTTCATACAAAGAATCAATCTCCATGGTTGTCTGGGTAATAGATGAGAGGATCCCCTTTGACTTCTCACACGAAGTCTTCAACTTCCTAAGAGCACTCGGGTTTTCGCTAATGTCCTTGTTGTGTTTTCTCTGGAACTCTTGAACAAAGTGATCAACCATCCAGTCATCGAAATCATCTCCACCCAGATGTGTATCTCCAGCTGTAGCCTTGACTTCAAAAACACCCTCTTCAATGGTGAGTACCGAAACATCGAATGTACCACCACCAAGATCAAAGACGAGAACATTTTTTGCACTGGTTCCCTTCTTGTCAAGACCATAAGCGATCGCTGCCGCCGTCGGTTCATCAACGATTCCCATTACATTCAGACCGGCAATGGCCCCAGCATCCTTTGTAGCTTGACGCTACAAATCATTAAAGTAAGCGGGGACTGTGATAACAGCGTTCTTAACACCGGAACCAAGATAAGTCTCGGCAATTTGCCGCATCTGAATGAGAATCATGGATGAGATTTCCTCTGCTGAAAATCTTCTCGGCTTTCCCTTGTAAGTGACTTGAACCATGGGTCTCTCACCTCTGCCGATAATCTTGAAGGGCCATACCATGATATTGCTCTGAACAGTGTTATCGCTGATGTTTCGACCAATCAAACGTTTCACATCTACAAAACAGAAAACGGAATCAGAAAACGGTTTCATGACACAAATTTTAATAGCCCATGTTAAATCCAGGCCACCAAGCAACACTCTAAGTAGGTACTTCCATAACATAACATTAAAAATTAAACTCTAGTAATGCAGAATTGGTGTAAAGCTAAGAAGGTCGAAAAGCAGCATACCGTAAACAGTATTGAGAGGATTCGGAGAAACTTGATTCTTAGCAGCATCACCAATCAAATGTTCAGAATCAGTAAAAGCAGCGTAACAAGGAGTAGTACGATTTCCTTGCTCATTAGCAATAATATCAACCCGATCAAGCTGCCATAGTCCTACACAAGAAAATATCGCAAAGAAGTCGAGTAAATTCAAAGTTCTGAAACTAGACGGGAGAAGGTTTATATGTACGTACACATGTATATAGTGTTGCCTGAAAAGTATTTTTAGAAGTAGAAATTGATGTTTAGTGCCAAACTAGTTGGGCTTTAGACAATCTAGTCCACGCCCTCCAAGCCCAGTACTCGTTAGTCCAAATTTTCCCCGACACATATAATCTAGTCCAAAACTGAACGAGTTAGTCCAAATTTTCCCGATCCAGAGAATCAACCTTTTTATTATTACCCTAAATACCTTGTTCACTTTTACGCATACAGATTAAAAGAGAGATTTTAAAATTTTTACATATGATCTTTGGCGAGTGATTTAGACGATTTGGATTTTTGTTCTTCATGATTTCTCGTTTTAGAGAGAAAGATTCTGAGTTCTTCATCTGATTTTCTTCTGCTACTGCTACTAATTCACTAATCTTCATCACTTAATTCGAGTTTTTCAAATGTCATCAACTGCTATATTATTTTGACTTCTTTGAATTTCTTTTCTGAAATTCTGCGGCTATTTGTTCACTTTAAAGCTAATTAATCAAGCTATATGAATAGTTGTATCTAAGAAATTTGGATTGATACTTCTCTGGTTCGTTTATTATAATTATTAATGGATGATACGACTCTGCATGCGAAAATCAATAGGAAAAAACTTGATAAACTTCATTTAGTTAAAATCTGGTGAAATTTAGTTGAATCTTCTATTGAAGAACACCAATCTGATACCATTCCATCACTTTTTTCATCTGAATCTGATCATATGCCTTCCAAGACTTGAATTTCGACTTCCAAAAATAGAGACCTCGATGTTTCTGTTCGTCGACAAGCAATCCCTATGATTTTTCAGGTAATTATGAACGTAAATTGTTAGTTTGAGTTTTGTGACTTTGATTTTCTTCTGTTGGATTTTGAATTTGATTCTATTTTGTATTGAAAACGTAGTTCTCGTGCAATTCCCATCCCTTCATACCTTATTTAGCTGTAAATACCTCCATGGGTTCATCTCTAGACAAGAGTTGCCCGTAATGTGAAATTTTTTGGTGTTTAATTTGAACGAGTTCCACCATTGAAAGCACCTAACAAGGTTCTTATAGACAATGTTATGTGAAACTTTGTCTTTGGTTTATGATTTTTTTTTTTGAAATAGAATGGGATTGGATTGCAAAATTAATGCAATTATTGTTGTATGGGAGATGATGGTTCTGTGCTTGTGCAATGTCATAGAATATGAAGCACGCATCGCGGGCACTCAGGCAGGGAAAAGTTTGATTCTCACAGGTGTTGTGGAATCAAAGAAAGAGCATGACAGGGAAATGCTTGATAAATTGGAAGCTGGGATGGATGAATTTGAACAGATCATTTTGGGCATGAGTAAGGATAAAATTGCACCTAAACAGAAGGAATTGCTCTCATACGTCGGAGGGTGAGCACTAACCACACAACCTGTTCCAAAACATTTTTATACACTCCTGCTTAAGTGAAGCAGTTTTTTCCACTCCATGTGTTTCTTACAATTAAGTTCCACGCATCCAGTTCGTTGGTTTCTAATCTCATTTACTTAGTGCCATGAAAGTTATTCACCGATATCTAATAGATCGTTTTACGTATATTTTATTATTTGATAGTGAAAGTAAGGAAGTGTCCATAGACCTTCCAAAATATTGTTCCATAGGAGTCCTAAATGAGGTTGGGCATTTGGTACAGAATGTGTTGTTTCCAGCCCGAGTTTCGTAGTAAATGACAAGATGCAGGAACTACCTTGTAAGCATTTGTTTTTTTTCGTAGTAAATGACAAGATGCAGGAACTACCTTGTAAGCATTAATGAACAAATGATTTATTTTTATTTTGTTTTCTTTTTCTTTTTGTGATTCAGGTTAGTTTGAGTGCATTTGCATTCTTGTTTTCGGAGCTAGTACAAAATTAATCAGACTCAAGACGATAACATTGTCGAGTTAGAACGAAGGTTAGCTAGCTTGGATCATTTGATCGTTACTTGATATCTAAATTTTGAACTGTACAAACAGATTTCTTACTCTCATTTGTACACTAAGAGAGGTAGTTACATATTTCCGGTTAACATTGCAGGCTAGATAATGCGTGGTATGCCGTTGGAGTAAGAATTCATGAACTTCTTTGCCACAGAGATAAAGTACTCTTATCATTTTTGTTTTATTTTTCTTTAGTTAATCTTTGTCCCTTTTGGAAGCAGTGTGTGAATGGTGCATCTTCAACTTGTTAAAGTATCACTAATGATGAAAACACTATACTAGGAAAACAAAGGATAACTCACTTACCGATAGTATTTAGAGAATTAGAGATCATATTGTTAACTTGATTTGGAATAAGTAGTACTTGTTGGTGGCATACTCTGGGTTGTAGTGGCATTAGGACTACTTGGTATCAGCGCTCCATTAAATTGTATACATGTTTAAATTCTTTGTTTCAAAGTTTAAGCCCTCATTCTAAACCTTGACTCTGTCAAGTCCCAGACATTTTTCTGCTAGTTCTTTTATAACTGTTGCTGGCGTGTCGGCATGTTTTTAAATTGTACTACTACCTACTTGGAACTACTTTCCTGGAACTTAAATATAGTAGCAAGTTCTGTTTGTGTAATGCTTTCTCTTAAGGACCTAATTAAATTAGTCTTGTCAAATTTATATGTACTAGGTTGTCGTTTAATTCATTTTCTTGAAATCATCAGGTATCTAATTGTATTGTATACACACTACTAGATATTTTACCTTGTTGTATAACTGAAGATTAAAGAGAGTTATCATCTGCACTGGGGTTTGGTATTGCTAAATGGATTGGTGCTCAACTGCTATTGAAGAATCACTGACCGTTGGTTATAATAGAAATTAGATGTGTACATATTTGTACACCTATGATATAAGTGTACATTGTTGTACACATATGACATAATTTACATGTGTGCATAATAGTCCACTCTAGGACTCTTAATCAAATTTTAGTGAACAATCTTTTTTCATATTTTGGATGTCAAATCAGTGATGCTATGAGTCACTGATTTTTGATTATGACAAAATTACATGTGTAAAAATAAGTACACTTATAATATAAGTGTACATTGTTGTACACATGTGACAGAAAAATAGGAATAAATTGTCTCTTCCTGTACTTTCATTTCCTCGCGTTTTTAGGGGCCACTCAAAAGGATTTAGGGGCCAACAATAAAACAAAAAAGGTCACCCAAAGGGAAAATGTAGCCAGCCCTTATCTCGCGTAATTCGTAATGGAAAAATTATCCTTATATATTCGGAGGATATGATAACATTTTTATCCTCCGATTGCAATCGGAAGCCAAAATATTACCCAAACTTCCGATTGTAGTCGGTGCAGTATTAGAATGATTTCTGTTTCATTTTTTCCATTTCTTTTTCATTTTTGAGTTGTTAGAGTTATAGAGAAGAAGGTGAAGGAAAAAAGGGAAAACCCATTTTATCACTACAAAAATGGATGGATATGAAGAAGAAGGTGAGAATCATGGCGAAGAACAAAATGTTGAGGGTTCACAACCGTTTAGAGAAGACGATTTGGGGTATATGTTGAATGATCCAAACTTTTGTGGAGAGGAAAACCTAGACGACCCTTTCATGGAAGAAAATGGAGAATCGCCTGATATTGAAGCTAACGATGCATGTAAAACACAGGTATTGTGTTAAGAAACTCAAATACCCGATTTGCATGTGTTTGTGTGCTTTTGTAAACAAGAAAAACCGATTATTACATGCATTGAAAGCCATGAACTACCCAGATTCGGTAGATAATTTCTCGAATAAACTTACGAATATAACACACTGAGTACCAAATATGTATATTCGGTAGTTCCAAGATAGTAGTTTACTGCCGAATATGAGAAAAAACCCCAAACTGGTTTTCCAAAGAAATCTTCATTCGGTAGTTATGTAGAGTTATTTACCCCCGAATGGCCCCAAAAACGAATTCCCCAAAAAATTTCAAAACTCGGTATTCTTATCATTTACAATCGGTAATAGTTTAACATTATTTGACTGCCGAATATAACAGTGGCCTCAAAATAAAATTTCTGAAAACTTGAAAATCGGATGTTTATCGATTAAAGTTATCTCCCGGTTATTTATATTCGGATGTTTTACTATATATTTTAGCTTCCGATTATATCATTTTTTGCACTCAGTAAACTGTGTACATTCATTTGCATAAATCGGGTGTTTTGGGTAACCGATAGGATTCCGAATATAGTATATTCGGGAGTTTTACTTATTTAATAACCTCCGATTATTGTATAATAATTTGTTGCTTTCATATGCAGGCCGTTGAAGAGTTTGTTGATGATTTCTATTTGAGGCCCGACACTTCCCTATACTATGCAAACGATTTGGTATACTCATTACTACTTTTCTTTTTTTTTTTCAAAATTTATATGTTAAATGGTTATGCTTATTAGATTTGTTTTTTTTTATGCACGTTTAGACATTTGGAAGTAAGAAGGAGGCAAAGGAATGGCTTATGAACAAGGCAAAACATAACATGTGCGTGGTAGTTCAAAATAATCATGTTAGTAACACTCGATTTGAAATGATTTGCGAGCGAGTTGGGACGCGAAAGAGTCACGAGGGAAAGAATAGTAAGTACGTACGGAAGACGAATAGGAAATACCGAAGCAATACCAAGAAGATAGGATGCCCATTTAAGATTGTCTTCTATAAGCCCGATGGTATTAAAGGTAAAGAGTATAAAATGTATAAAGTTGATAACGGTTGTCACAACCATGATGATCCGTTGGATTTATCGGTTTAAGAGTAAAGAAAGATTGTCTGTTACCTCCGTTGAGTAAGTGGCACAATTACTTCCCGATGAACCATTGCAAGGATTGGGTGAAACAATATGAGTCCAACATGGTTGATTGGGATCGCGTTATGGACCACAACTTTCCCGCTGAGTTACTCGAGTTGATCCCCTCGGATGATGACGATGTTTGATCTTTTTTTTTTCGAACATGTAATTTGTACAAGTTTTTTGGAAACTTTTTTGTGAAGATATATGATTTAATCGGTCGCAAATAATACAATGTTGTCTCCCGAATGTAGGAATCGGGATCTTTGATACACGTTTTGATTACGAATATTAATCAGTAATCGAAACAACAGTATTATAACACTTCAATCCGATTAATCATATTCGGGAATTCCATATTTTATCAAACCGCCGATTAATATTAAAAATTTGAATTTACAGCACTCAAACATCACATGTTATTCTTTTTTCCCAGTCCGAGATGCAACAATCAACGCGGCTTCGAAATGTAGAAACGACTCTCCTATCCACTTGGAATAAGCATCTTGTGCCGCAAACCTGTCGTCTCTGTGCCTAGCAAGAATACGGTTGTACTCGGTGCACAATTTTATAACATGGTGCACCCTTGAAGAAACATGGGATGGTTCATAATTGTGGCGTGACTTCTTGTACTTACCAACAAAAGGACCCAATGAAACGTTAATCCAAAATATACGATCGTCTTGCTGTTCTTTGGGTAGATCTTTCACAATTAATAATTTTTTATCCATTCGGTCTCTTCCTCAACTTGTTTTAATCTTTCTCTATGATGGAATTGTTCTTCACCTCGCTTCTTAGCCTTTATTTCCTCTTCCTCCTCCTTCGTTGCCACTAACGATGGTTTAATTTTTTTGGGTTGTTTGTTCCTTTTTTGTATTTCTTCTTCCATTGCTGCAATTGATGTAGTTGTTCGCTTGCATCTTCGAAGTATGTTGTCGATTGATGATGGACTTGCCATTGAAAAGGTTTTTCATTCTGATTTTTTACTCAATAATAACTGAGAGGGGTTACCCTCCTTATATAGATTAGAGTTCCAACGGCTCTAATTTTTGAAAATATGGCCGTTGAGGTTTCTGAAAATATGGCCGTTGAGGTTTCGTATCAATGATGCACTACAATCGGTTGCTAACGATACACGTATTCCCTCCGAATAAAACATTCGGAGGACAATTTTTTTTGTAAAGTCCTGAATGTACGATGGCCCAAAAATCAGAATTTGGGAAAAACTGATACTTTTCAAATTTTGAACTTCAAATAATCGGAAGTTAACTCAGTTACCAAAACTTCTGAATATGGGGTGTCTAACTTTCTATATTGGCCCTTGGAACCACCTAGAGCCATGACATGGTTTGTTTTGAACTTGTAATATTCGGAGGACAATTGTTTTTGTAAAGTACCGAATGTACGATGGCCCAAAAATCAGAATTTGGGAAAAACTGATACTTTTCAAATTTTGAACTTCAAATAATCGGAAGTTAACTCAGTTACCAAAACTTCCGAATATGGGGTGTCTAACCTTCTGTATTGGCCCTTGGAACCACCTAGAGCCATGGCATGGTTTGTTTTGAACTTGTAATATTCGGAGGACAATTTTTTTTGTAAAGTCCCGAATGTACGATGGCCCAAAAATCAGAATTTGGGAAAAACTGATACTTTTCAAATTTTGAACTTCAAATAATCGGAAGTTAACTCAGTTACCAAAACTTCCGAATATGGGATGTCTAACCTTCTATATTGGCCCTTGGAACCACCTAGAGCCATGGCATGGTTTGTTTTGAACTTGTAATATTCGGAGGATAATTGTTTTTGTAAAGTCTCGAATGTACGATGGCCCAAAAATCAGAATTTGGGAAAAACTGATACTTTTCAAATTTTGAACTTCAAATAATCGGAAGTTAACTCAGTTACCAAAACTTCCGAATATGGGGTGTCTAACCTTCTATATTGGCCCTTGGAACCACCTAGAGCCATGGCGTGGTTTGTTTTGAACTTGTAATATTCGGAGGACAATATCATATAGGGTACCCCTTAACCAGAGTCTTTGGATGGGTATAAATTGATGGCCCTAAATTCTTTTGAGTGGCCCCTAAAAACGCGAGGTTTCTTTTGTCGTTCACCATCATTCGATAGTTACCCTACTAGTAATATATGTAAATTGTTCCTTGTTGCACTAGTAATATCTTTTTTTAGTAGACGCTACTGCACTCTCCAAGCCGAGTCCACCCGTAGCTGAACCAGTAACTTAACTCACTGCTAGTGTGTAACGAACCTAACGATTGAATATAGTAAAACTGAGTTCTAGTGGGAAGTGAATAAATAATTTAACTTAATTGAGTACTTGACACTGACAGTGGCATGTAAAAGCCTGGCCGGTCTTTTTGACCTTAACTTTAAAGAGTTTGAGAATGGGTCTAAATGTGTAAAAGTATATGGTCCATTTTCTGTTTGGTTTTTACTTTTACTCATTTTAACTTGGACTAAGACAAAATGAGATCATGGCCTCATTGTGATCAAGTGTAAATGAGAATGTTGTGATGAAGTGTCTGCTGAACATGGCATTAGAGAGTGAAATAGGCAATAACTATAATCACCGGTGTGTCTAAGATTGATGAACATTTAGTTTCTACCTATATCTTTAGTTGGGAAGAAACATTTGGTGAAATCTTTCAAACTTATCTTGGTGGAGAATTGTCTTATTTATACAAGGTACATTACTCTAAATAGAGAAGATATTACATGAATGAGAATAACAGAAATATTGTACAAATCATACCTTTGATACAGGCCGTACAACTGTGATTGAAGAAAGATTCTCTGGTAGCTGGCATGATAAAGGATCAGCGCTAATCAAGCCACTGATATAGGCTTTAGTTGATGTATCCTTAACATCCCCCCTCAAGTTGAGCATGAGTTGTCGAATGTTCAACTTGTCTCTGAGATATTGAAACCTTGGTGAAGCTAGGCCCTTAGTAAAGATGTCTGCAATTTGATCTTTAGAAGAAATGAACTTGACTTCTAATTGTTTGCTAGCCACTCTTTCTCTGAAAAATGGTAGTCAATTTCTATGTGTTTAGTACGTGCATGAAACACCGGATTGACTGTAAGATATGTTGCTCCAAGGTTGTCGCACCATAAAGAAGGAGTAGACACAGGAATTCCTAGTTCTTTGAGCAATGACTGAATCCATACCAGTTCTGATGTAGCTATTGCAATGCCTCGATACTCAGCTTCAGTGCTTGATTTAGACACAGTGCATTGTTTCCTTGCACTCCATGATATCAAATTTCCACCAAAGTAGATACAATATCCACTTGTTGACCTTATGTCATCTAAATTGCCTGCCCAGTCGCTATCATAATAAGCATGTAGTGATAAATCAGTTGATTTTCGTATTGCCGGACCATATTCAACTGTGTGTTTCAGATAACGAAGAATTCACTTCACTAATTCCCAATGTTCCTCATACGGATCATGCATATATTGGCAAACTTTTGCAACTGCAACAGAAATATATGGTCGAGTAAGATGAAGGTACTGAAGAGCTCCTACAACACTTCTGTACATGGTTGGATTATCAAACTTGTTGTTGCCGACTCGTAGTATCTTTGTATTGGCTGCAAGAGGAGTACGGACAGGCTTTGCACCATCCATTGTTGTACGTTTAAGCAAATCAGCAATATACTTGAGCTGACTGAGTATGATTGCACCACCTTGTTAAATTACCTCAATACCCAAAAAATAATTGAGATTGCCCAAATCACGAACTGCAAACTCTATACTCAGATCATTTATGAGTTTATTGATAAGTAGTGAACTAGAGCCTGTGACTATGATGTCATCGACATAAACAAGCACATAGGTAATACATTGTTTTGATTGTTGCACAAATAAGGAGGAATCAACAATCGAGCCCTTGAACCCCAAATCAATCAGATAAGAGATGAGTTTGGAGTACCACGTACGCGGAGCTTGTTTTAATCCATATATTGACTTATTAAGTTTACACCCATATGTTGGGTTCTCAGGATCAACATACCCCGGAGGTTGTTTCATGTAAACTTCTTCTTCAAGCACACCATGAGGAAACGCATTTTGAACATCAAGTTGTTTCATATCCCAATTATGTGCTGCTGCTATAGATAGAACTAATCTTATAGTACAAGGCTTGATCACGGGGCTGAAAGTTTCACCATAGTCATCACCTTCTTTTTGATGAAAACCATTTGCAACTAGCCGTGCTTTTCTTCTGTCAATATCTCCATTTGGTTTCTGCTTAACTCGAAACACCCACTCGGAACCGATGACATTCATTCCATCAACATATGGTACTTTGCTCCATGTACCATTACGTATATGAGCATTGATTTCTTCATCCATGGGTGGTCTCCAGTTCGGATCTTTGGATGCTTCTGTATATGACTTTGGCTCGAAAAACTTATCAGTTTATAAAGGATGTTTGGTAGCTGTTAAACACAATCTATTGACAGGCTTTCTGATGCCATCTTTGGCTCTAGTCACCATAAAATACTGTTGATGTTGCTGTGTTGTTGAACCCAAAATTGTTGTAGAAGTTGTAACAGTATCTGTGTTGCGTTGTGCACTGTCAACAGATGGTTGAACTGAGGATTGCGGTAACGTAGACGTTGATGATGTTGTTGTTTCAGGAGCCACCGTTTGCTCAGCTAGTGGCATGGTCTGCATAGGAGACATTGGAATACAGAGAGAGGAGAAGAAGACAATATTCTAGTACATAACTGACTCTGTAGTGTATCGTATGAAGTTACCTGCTGCTTGGCAGAGAATGGGAAGATGTCCTCTTCAAATTTGACGTGGCAAGAGATGTATAGACGATTGGATGGAAGACGTAAGCACATATAACCTTTGTGAGCACTATTATAGCCTACAAACACACAAGATTTTGACCTTGGTTCTAACTTGTTAGAGATATATGTTCGTAAACAAGGATAGCACAGACATCCGAAGACTTTTAACATACTGTAATCTGGTATCTTATGAAAAAGTAGTTCCAGAGGAGTTTTGATTTCAGTTTGAGAAGCTGGGAGTCTATTAATTAGATAGCAGGAAGTAGAGAAAGCTTCTGACCAGTAGGAATTTCGCATTGAGGATTGAAACAATAAGGCTAGACCAGACTCTGTGATATGTCTAATGCGACGTTCGGCTATGCCATTCTGTGCTGAAGTGTGAGGACAAGTAAACTTATGTATTACCCCTGACTCATTGAGAAAAGATGTGAATTTTTTATACTCTCCCCCATTGTATGATTGAAAAAATTTCATTTTATGCTCAGTTTGGTTTTCTATCATTCTTTTGAACTGAACAAAGATAGGCAAAGCATCAAATTTACGATGAAGTGGATATATCCAGGTGTAATGAGAAAAGACATCAAGGAAAAGAATGTAATAACGAAAACCATGTTTAGATAAGTTTGGGGAAACCCATAAATCAGAAACAATCAAGCTCAATGGCTTGTCAATAACAGTAGTACTATTAGAAAAGGGGAGTTTACGACTCTTGATAACATGAATAGAATGACAGAATTGAAACTCTTTATTGCAAACTGGAAGGGAATACTGCTTAACAACTTTAAGAACTGTTTTGAGCATCGGATGTCCTAGACGCTGATGCCAAATAGGGATAGTTTCTGCAACATAGGTAGATGGATTGGATTGTTGTATCTCTCGCACTCCATCAAAGATGTAGAGTCCATTTTTACTCCTGCCTCGCAGAAATATTGTCCTCGTGTGGATATCCTTTAAAACAAAGAAATTAGAGTGAAACTCAAAGCATACAGAATTGTCTTTGAAAAACTGTGAAACTGATAACAAATTGACTTTAATTTGAGGAACATGAAGTATGTTACTTAGATTGAAAGAGCGGCTATTGATTTTGAAAGAAGCTTTACCAATATTCTCGATTGGCAGTGCATTACCATTACCAACATGGACACGTTCAGTGCCATCATATTCATGACGAACATTCAGATTGTTGAGATTTGCAGTGAGATGGTGAGTAGCACCAGTATCAGTTATCTACTGATTGTCAACACCTTCTCATGGTAATGCAAGATAAGCAGCTTGTCTAGGCTTTCTAGGAACAAAATCCTGTTTGAAGCGAAACCAGCAATGTAGAGCATCATGCTTCTTACGGCCACATATCTGACATAGTCCTTCACCCTGATTAGTTTGAGGTTGGTTCCTTCTTTGTTCTAGTCGATTTGATGGTCGATTAGGTGGTTGGCTTCTTTTCTGATCCGACCTCTGAAAAGGTCTAGCATTTGAGGATGCAGCTACGTGGGCTACTGGTTGTTGAAGCGAAGACATATGATGCTCCAATCACATATCATAAGTAAGCAGATGTGCATAGAATGCATCCATATCAACCTTTTACATTGTGCTTAGATGTAACAATGGAATCATATACTTGATCCAAGCCGCTCAAAATGGCCTGTTGCATATCCTCCTCTGATAGAGCATTGCCTGATGCTGCAAGAGCATCAAATAGCTGTTTAGATTTTGAAAAATACTCTTACATAGAGTTATTACCTTTTTGAAGACTATGAAGCTGTCTTCTGAGATTCATATGATGAGCTCGAGTCTTGGGTGCATAACGTTTTTCAAGTGCATCCCAGACTTCTTTTGCAGATCTGATTCCTGAAACACGACCAAGAACTCCTTCTGTGAGAGAAGATAGCAACCAACCAAGCAGGATTTGATCTTGCTCTTCATATTTGGTGTAAGCAGGATTAACAGTTTCAGTATTTGGCAGGTTTCTTGCTGGTTTTGGATAGGTTCCATCAATATAACCCATCAATCGATAACCTTTCAGAAGTGGGTTAAACTGAGTTTTCCATAGCAAATAGTTTGTGTCATTGAGCTTGACACTGATAAGGTGATTGAAATGGATCTGTTGGAGTGTTGTAGTTTCTGGTGCTGACATGATGATGAAGATGAACTATTTCTGGTTTTAAGCGTGGCTTATAGGATCACTGGCGAGATACCAAGTTGAGAAGAAATATTTGGTGAAATCTTCCACACTTATCTTGGTGGAAAATTGTCTTATTTATACAAGCTACATTACTCTAAATAGAGCAGATATTACATGAATAAGAATAACAGAAATATTGCACAAATCATGCCTTTGATACAGGCCGTACAACTGTGATTAAGGAAATATTCTCTGGTAGCTGGCATGATAAAGGATCAGCGCTAATCAAGCCACTGATATAGGCTTTAGTTGTTGTATCCTTAACACCTTTTACACAGAGTAGCATATTTCTCGGCATATCATACCATCTCTGTATTTGCTGAACATTTAATTTCTTGATAAAAAGGTTGATGAATTGGATAAGGAGATTGTTCTGGCAGCTAAAGACCCTTCCTGGTATGGCATTGATGAAGTAGATCTTGAGAAACGTAGATGATGGAACTGCTTGCACTCCGGTATATCGCAAGAATCCCTTCCTGGTATGGCATTTGATCAGTAAAATACTCGTTTCATAAAATATATTCTATTTGGAGGATCAGACTTCATGTGCACCAATACGATGGATGTAACGTATTGCTTGTTTTTCCTCTGCTCTATGTATACTGGTTTTATATGCATTAAATTTTTAAGGGTCCTAGTGAAAGCTTTATCGGTTTGGGTTGAATAATTTAACGTTTAGCTGAAAAGATCGTCTATAAAACATTCATGTACCTAAACTTTGTATGTGTTAACATCAAATAAAGGGTCACTTAATAGGTGTAGTAAATCATGTATAGCTAGATTAGTGCTCAGCTGCTGTTGAAGAGTCACTGACTATCGATTATAACAAAAATTACTTGTGTACATATAGGTACACCAATAAGATAAGTGTACATTGTTGTACACATGTGACAGAAATTATATGTGTACATAGTATCCCACTTTAGGACTCTTAATCACATTTTAGTGAACAATGTTTTTTCGTCTATTGGATGTCGAATCAGTGATGTTGTGAGTCACTCTCTGTTTGTCATGACAAAAATACATGTGTACATTTTAGTACACCTGTAATATAAGTGTACATTGTTGTACACATGTGACATAACTTACATGTGTACATAATAGCGCACCTGTAATACAAGTGTACATTGTTGTACACTTTTTAATACAGGTGTAGATTTTTGGGAGACTGTTTTATGGTGATTTAGAGGAGGATTTGAAGTGGTTTTAGCTTAGAAGCACTAGTACAAAAATGGCCTTTAGTCTCGGGAATTTACCGTGTCCAAATGTCTATCGTGACGGTAATCCATTTTTGAAAAACCGTGACTAAAGCCTGCGAGGCCAAAAGTCAACCTTTTTGGTCACGGTCTTTTTCGTGGCTATATCATCAACTCCACCGTGACCACAACTTCAATAGTCACGGACTTTCATTGTACACCATGACAGGTCTTCCCTTTAGTCATGGGATGCTGAGATACACCGTGACCAAACTTGATCTTTGGACACGAATCCTTTATTATTACAGTAACCAATAGACAATATTCACAGAGTCCAAACTGTTTAACATATATAAGATACTGGGAAGTTTAGGCATATCTTTATGCCTTACAAAACAGAAAATGGCAATAAGTGAAATGATCTTAATTAAAATTACTAAACAAGGCTTTGAATCTGATAGATAATAATATCTTACAAAACATAGTTTACATTTATCTTGATATATGGATTCTACATGAGTTAACAAGGACATCTCAATAAGTATCAAAACAAGTAAACACGTTCGAATAGAGGGGCATGAAGCCTCAACAAAGTTTCGTAAGGACAACTGCATTTCTATTGCGTGCTTAATCCAGGTCTTGTTTACTAAAGATGCCATGCATACTCACACCGCAAGAGCTCCTCCAAACTCTGCCGCTGGGATTTTCCTTGGCTGCAAAACATAAAAGTAAAACATAGTGTATTCATCAAGTTACGGTACAAGATCCTACATTGCGCAAGTGCCAGATCATCCTACACCATAAGTATAAAATAGGGAAAGCAACAACAGAAAATATCATGAATGTATACAGCAAATCAAGCAATTTATACAGAGCATGCAGTTTTTAGATTGCATGTCAACTATCAAGTGTAAAGGTCTACCAAACTAAACAAAAAAGAATGGGGAGATAACAATCTAGTTAACATGGGATCACCTGTAGGAAATAGATATTCGGTTAGATATAATCATTTAATTTTAGTGAGAGTCCATACAAAAGATATTACCCTTACCCAGGAGAGTAATTTAACTTGCATATAAATTTGTATTGAGGTTTAGCGGTAGATGAGAGTATAAGCGATTACGTGTTGTTTCTAAGGTGGGAAATTATTATTCATGGAAGTTAAACTAATCAAAAAGAAAGTATAACAAACTATTGTCTGATATAGATTCATAGTATGTCAACTTACTGCATCGGACCCTGAGACCAAATTGCAGAATGCATCTCAGATAGATCTCTCGTAAACTGCTTTTTTTTCCCTATGCAGCAGATACCTGTGGTTCGCAGGAAATTATCCTGAAAAAATAGTTTAATGCCTAACAATTTACATGACAAAGAAACAGAAAAGGGTGATGATTAAATCCCTCATTCTAAAGATTTCTAAAGGCCGTTTTCCATTTAGTTGAGAAACCAATCTCTTACCATTGAATTGAGGATCTTTGGTGCTGGGGGTGCCTGGATCGAAGAGATCATGTAAGAAACAAGACTAATAAGGTCTAAATGGAGGAAACAGTAGGCATACAAACAAACCTGTCACAATGAACTTAGTTTTAAGGTGATCTTCATCAAGAAAGTCGTAGTTCCTTAAAATCACATTCAGATGTAACAACGTACAATAACCACTTAATTATTACCTATAGCAAAAGCAGATACAATGAGGACAGAACTGACTGATCTTGTGAAAGAGATAATATACCAAGATAAACAAAGGCTCCCCATCCTTATATGGACGGTCCACTTATAAGATGAACAGTAAGCATCGCCTTACAGTGGTCTTGTAAACCAACTACCGTGGCGCTAGAGAAAATAGAGAAAACTTTCGTGAACTAACTTTCTGTTTCATTAAGAAGATGCAGAAATAGTTGACGAACCTTCGCAGTTCATCCCACTAAAACAAACTCAACGTATACGAAACCGATTTACAGTCTATCTAACTTGGCACCACTGCCCTTGATTTGGTATTATGCATCAAAGTTTTCAGGTAATTCAGATACACGAATTGTGTATAATAAGTGGATAAAAGACATGCAGGAGAAAAGTAATCACCGAACTTAAAAATCAACACAATATGAAGCTACAAAGATATTGAATATCTCAGCTGATGAGACAAAATGTTATTGTTACCTGCAATTTAACCATATATAACTGAACGACAACAAAACCAGAGCTCTAAAGTCTCATATGGAAAGGCCTCAGTAGGTATAATATTCAATTGCTGCTGCAAAATCAAATCAAAGTCACATTAGGTTAAGCATATCAAATACATACAATTAAACACCAATGAAGAAGGAGAGTAATCTCTGGAAGGGGAGTTGGATTTTCATACATCCTTATAAGTGCAAGAATCTAATGCCAACTGGATCAGTTACCTTATAAGCAACATAGAAAATCAATTCACCTGTTAAATAAGTAGCACCACAAAATAAGATGTTGAGGAAATGCTTAAATGATGGTAACTATTTTTAAATTCAAACACAAACAAAATTGGAAAAATAATGTGCCATGAATCCAGATAAGACAACCCTAAAATTCACTAATTAACAGTTACATCAAATTATTACATATATTAACCAAAGGCAATTCTAAAGATTAACCTATATGCTTAAAGACTCTTACCAGAAAAAAAATCCAAGCCGATAGAATTTAATCCAACATCAGTTTCACCATCAAATAACAACATACATTGATTACTGCGTAGTCCTTTAGCTTTAAACTTTTCTGAACTTCGTATAGAGATCGAGAGAGAGAAAATAAAAAATCGACTGAAATTGACTGACTGATTACAATTCACCATCAATCTCAAATTAAACTTCTTATTAGTTTAGATTATTTGGGATTGAAAGGAAGACAGAAGATCTAGAGAGGAATGGTTTCCCTAATTTTGAGATTGGGAGAATAGAAGTTGGGTTAAGAGGGTGCGGGGAGTTGGAGTAGTCTAGTAGATCGTTGGTTAAGAAACCGAAGCAGTTCTAAATTTAATCGTGTGCTTATGGTGGATTGATGTAAAATAGACACGAGGGGGACATATCCGTATCCAAAGATATATCAAATGGTCCCGGAAACATATACACCCGGGACGAACAAAACTCCAGTCACGTTAATAGGTAGAACTGTGACAAGGACAGCCGTGACCAAAAACCATAGTTGTACTAGTGAAGAACAAGTTGTAGTTTAGCATCTGGTATTATTGGGTTTGAATTTGTGATGGATTTGTACGGAATTCTTGAGCTGAAAATCAATTAAAAGAAGTTGTTGCATGCCAAATTTGTTTATGTGGGTATGTTCCATGAATTTGAGTGTCTGCATCAGACAGAAGAGCTGAGTACAAATTTATTTAAGAATCAGTGAAGGTGGTAGCTTTAGGTTGTTGGTTTGTTATGGAATTGGTGGTCTGTTTTAGGAGGATTGGAATTCCTCTGAAATTGAAGTTGGTAATATCGATGAATCTTTTTAATTTAAAGTGTAAATTTGCAATTCCATCTGATGTGAGGCATGTGATTCTTATAGGCGATGCATGATCGTTGTTTTTTTTGTATTTGACTACATAAACATACACATGCATACATAATGGTGGGAAAAAAATGATACCATAAGCATACGTTAATAACTATGTACAAGCTGGTGCAAATGTGGAAAAAAAATGAGGGCATAACTTATGACGGCTAGGTTACCGTACCACTTGTATTTCGGGTTTTTTTTATGTGCTTAGAGCAACTGCAATGGACGAGTAAACCCAAATTTTCAGTCGAGTGGGCTGGCGTAGTGGGACGGACCATCGATCAAAATTTGATCAAAGAGTAAAATCCAGACCAAATTTGATCTGCGATCAGGACCAAATCCAAATATAGTCGGGCGTTGATATAATCTCCGCTACACATCGGGCGTTGATATAATCTCCGCCATTCATCGGGCGTTGATATAATGTACGCATGAAACGGGGCGTTAATATAATGTACGCCTGAAACGGGGCGTTGATATAATGTACGCCCGACGGGGCGTTAATATAATGTACGCATGAAACGGGGCGTTGATATACTTAACGCCCCACTTTCACAAATTTTCAAAACTTACATGGGGCGGGCTTTATACCTCCGCCCCATTTTTTTTTTTTTTTTTTTTTTTTTTGTTTCTGAAGCGTATACTATACCAACGCCCCACTCGCGCGTTATCTTTACCAACGCCCCATTCGGGCGTTATCTTTACCAACGCCTGATCCCAGGCGTAATGTTTATCAACGCGCGACCAAATATACTCTTTTCCCACTACGCCACATGACGGACTAAACCCAAATTTAGTCTTTTTTTTTAGTCTTTGGTCTTTGGTTATACTCGCACCACTGTGGACGCTCTTAGGTTTCATTTGTAACATCATTGATAGCTTGATTTTGCAAGAATGGCTGGTTATGTAACCTAGCATACAAAAAAATTACTTCTTAATCAAACCTTAAGTTGTTTTTTGATATCATGAGATGATTCTAATAGCATGCTTGTTGTGTGATTCTAATGGACAGGTTATATGTGGTGTACAAACTGTTATACCTTGTCTTGTCTTTGGATTTTCTGGGTTATGCCTACATATTTGTACACCGGTGGAAACTAAAAAAAATTTAAAAAATAAAAATTATATAGTCATATGGGTACTCTTTTTGTAAATTTCGGAAAGAGCTTTCGGAATATATAAAGTTTCCGAATTTTGGACAAACGGTTCTAAGAATAAATTTTTTTTTAATTATTTTTATATTATTTAAAATTGTTGACATCATCATGAGTCACTTTGGACTAAACTATAAATATTTGGACTAAAATATAAATCAAGAAGGTTATATTTGTATTTTCCATATTTTAAATGACTTTTGGACTAAAATGTACCTAGTTAATTCGGGATTAGGGGTGTAAATCGGGCCGGGCAGCCCGACCTATTTATTAAATGGGACGGTATAGGGCGGGCCGGAACATCTCTTATCCATGAAATTAAAGGGCCGGGCGGGCAGGGTTATTTATCTACAGTAAGTACCCATGGTCTATCCAAGCCTGTTTTGTAATTTGGGCTCGGGCGGGTAGGGCCGGAAGGGCCTTGAATATTACAAACAAATATATATTATTCATATATATTGTTAAAAATAAAAAAAAGTAATAATAATACACAAGTTTTACTTAAAATTAATAATCAAATACGAGAATTGAGATGGGAATAAGATGAACCAAACTTCCTATAATTTTTCCTGAATTGAATCATCAGAAAAGGAAAGTGCCTTAGATTTTGCTCAATATTTTCTCTATATGGTTAACAAAATTAGACTCCTATGGAATAAAAGTTAAGAAATACATATGAAAACTATGAGGGTTGACTGTATTAAGTATATGTACCAAGTATATTCTAGGGTAAAACAAAACTGGAACAATCACTTAGAGCAACCACAGTCAAGACCAAATTTGGGGACTAAACCCAAATTTGGTCTCAAAATGTGCCGCAGCGGAAGGGAGTAAACTCAAATTTGGTCGCCAAAATTAGGGTTTGAGACCAAATGTGGTCGTCAACCCAGACTAAACTTCGTTTAGTGGGACGGAAGTATTAATAGCGTATGAAAGCAGGCGAGATTTTAGTGATCGTATGAAATCAGACGAGAATATAATTACCGTTTGAAGGTGGGGCGGTGATACAATTAGCGTATGAATCAGGTGCATCTATAAACTCCGCCTAACCAAACGCATGAAATACATACGCCCCAACACAGGCGTAGTTATATTGTACGCCCCAATGGGGCGTTGGTATATTTTCCGTCCCAATGGGGCGTTGTTTTAATGTCCGCCCAGTGTAATGCATGACTAACTGTAAAATAGACTTAATGCATAAGCTAGGACCAAGCATAAGCTAGGACCAAGCATAAGACCAGTTACCTAAGACCAGTTAAGCTAAGACCAAGCATAAGCATAAGCTAAGACCAGTTATCTAAGACCAAGCATAAGACCAGTTAGCTAAGACCAGTTATCTAAGACCAAGCATAAGCATTCAGGCGTTGATAATAAATACGCCCCAGTTCAGGCGTTGATAGTAAGTACGCCCGGGTATACGTTGGTTATATGTCCGTCCCGTATCAGACGTTAATTGTAACTATGCCTGTGTGGAACGCTGTTAATACTTACGCCTGAACTCGACGATGTTAATACTTGCGCCTGAACTGGGGCGTTTTTTATACTTCCGCCCTACCCAGACGCACCTTCTATGTCCGCCCGAGTCATACGCACTTTCTATCTCCGTATGTATCAGACGCACATAACTTCTCCGTTCCAGTAGACGCACTTCCCATCGTCGTCACATGTTAGGCGTGAACTATACCTACGCCTCAATCAGGCGCACGTAATAACTCCGTTTCATTCAGACGCATATTTTAAAGAACGCTCGGTCAAGAAACGTGAGTATAAGTTCCGTCTGCACCAAGCGTTCGTATAAGTTACGCTTCACCAAATTTTGGTCGTCCCCCATTGCGCTTGAACACCCAGAATACCAATTTTTTTTGGCTTTTAGTCTGGCTTTTGGTATTTGGTCCGTCTCATGACTGTGGTTACTCTTAGGCTAGGTAAATGGATAACACTGGCGGGTAGCATTGACGGGATAATAAGGAGGGTATTGGGCCGGCCAAGAAAATTTGAATTGTGGCCTATGCCCGCCCTCTTATTTAAATGGGCTAGGTCGGGCCAGCCCGTAAAGGGCCACGGTCACCCATGGGTTGTCATGGGACAGGGCGGGCGGTACTGGGCCTCGGGCTGCCGGGCAAAATTTACACCCCTATTCGGGATGGACTAATCTGTATTTTTTAACGTATTTTTGGACTAAACCGTTTTTTCCCCTTTTTAGAATGTGGTTGATGTTTCCTAGTTCAGTCTGTTTCCTACTTTCTATTGGTTAAGGATGCTGAGATTTTAGAATGTCGCTGACGTTTCCTTGAATCAGCATGTTTCCTACTTTCTGTACATTGTGTTGTGTGTTTGATTTGATTGATTTCCATTCCCATTTTCATATCTTGATTGATTGTGCTAGCTTGAGCCATTTGCTAGCTATGCAACAGTGAGGAGTGGTTTTTAAACAAGGTAAACACCATAATTGACATACATAAGTTCTCTTTCAATGTTGTTAAAATCTAACTTCATTAAGTCATCCGAAACTCGCAAGGTCTAAACTTGAGCCACACTGGTGGGAAATTTGATTGACAGAACAAAGAGCCTGTAAGCATGAGTTATTTGAAGGATGCTTGTTCTTTAGCTAAGGTGATTAAGGAGGTTATTCTTGTGGGAGGCATGTCAAGAGTACAAGAAGTAGTGACCGAGATCTTTTGGCAACAGGCGCAAAAGGTGCAGGAGAAAGATGTCACGACTTAGCAATTTCAAAGTAAATGTTACTGTATATATAAGAATGCCAATAAATAATGAACAGAGAAAAACAAATATCTTAAAAGTTAAACCAAGAGCACATTAGCCATTAAGAAAAAATTAAAACCAGTTTGGGTGTGACACTTCCAGATCGTTATATCCAGTAATCAGTATCATCAATGTCAAGACTGACTATAGAATTTAGTTATGATAGGATCGCATATGTTTTCAAGCTCAGTCATCTTGTTGTTGATGTCAGCTCTGTCTGCCACCTTACTGCAATTACTATTCAACCACTGAGATGCACTATGGACCGCACGCTCCATCTTCTTCTCATCATCCGCTGCTAGTTTTGTGCTTATTCTAAATAATGCATTCCTCATGTCTTCTACGTAATTGACAAAGGAATCCATTGACTCAAACTTCTTCAAGTGTTCTTCATCTTCCGATTTATATTTCTCAGCCTCTTGGATCAACCTCTTAATCTCATCCTCCGACAACCTTCCCTTGTTATTTGTAATCGTGATCATTTTCTTCTTCCCTGTTTTGTTCTTTTTGCAGAAACATTCAATATACCGTTTGCATCCATATCAAAGCATATTGTGAATTTGGGGACACCACGACGTGCTACTTGAATTCCATTTAACTCGAACAAACCAATCAAGTTATTTCGAGTGGCTCTAATATTCTCACCCTCGTACACCGGAAAGATGATATCAGTCTGTCTGTTCAGAACAGTAGTTAGCTCGATTACCTTCTTGTCAGGAATGGGGCTGTTCCTCGGTATTACCACGCTCATAACATCCATATTCGACTCAGTTCCAATACCAAGAGAGAGAGGGGCCGGTGACATCCAACAGCAACAAATCCGTCAGCTTATCATTATTCTCACCATTCAAAATAGAAGCTTGCACGGAAGCACCATATGCCACAGCTTCGTCGGGATCAATGCTGCTGCTGAGTTCCTTCCCGTTAAAAAACTCCTGCAATAGATTGAACCTTTGGAATTCTAGTGGACCCACCAACGAGCACAATTTCGTGGATGCTGTTCTTGTCCATCTCACAATCTGCCAAACACTTTTTGACAGTTTCCATACATTTTCTGAACAAATCCAGGTTCAATTCTTCGAAATCACTACGGGTAACAGAGGTATAAAAGTCGACACCTTCGTGCAAAGAATCAATCTCCATGGCTGTCTGCATAGTAGATGAGAGGGTCCTCTTTGACCTCTGACATGAAGTCCTCAACCTCCTAAGAGCACTTGGGTTCTCACTAATGTCCTTGTCGTGCTTTCTCTTGAACTCTTGAACAAAGTGATCAACCATCCTGTTATCAAAATCCTCTCCTCCGAGATGGGTATCTCCGGCTGTAGCCTTGACTTCAAAAATACCCTCATCAATGGTGAGTACCGAAACATCGAACGTACCACCACCAAGATCAAAGATAAGAACATTTATCGGACCTGCACCGGTTCCCTTCTTGTCTATACCGTAAGCTATCGATGCCGCCGTCGGTTCATTGATGATTCGCATTACATTAAGGCCACCAAGGGACCCAGCATCCTTAGTAGCTTGACGCTGCGAACCATTAAAGTAAGCTGGCACTGTGATAACGGCATTCTTTACACTTGAGCCAAGATATGTCTCGGCGATTTGTCGCATCTTAGTGAGAACCATAGATGAGATTTGCTCATGTAAAAACTTTGTCTGCTTTCCTTTGTAATTGACTTGAATCATGGGTCTGTCGCCATTGCCAATGATCTTGAAGGGCCATACCTTGATATCACTCTGAACAGTGTTATCGCTGATTTTCCTACCATTCAAACGTTTCACATCTATGAAACAGAAAACAAAATCAAATTTCGCGGAAAAAATATACTAGATAATACAATGCCACCATGCACAACCTCTAATTAATAGAGATGGTCGGATATCAGCTTACCGTAAATAGTATTGAGAGGATTCTTAGAAGCTTGATTCTTAGCAGCATCACCAACCAAACGTTGGCCAGAATCAGTAAAAGCCAGAAAAGAAGAAGTCGTACGTTTTCCTTGCTCATTAGCAATAATCCCAACACGATCACGCTGCCATACTCCTACACAAGAATATGTCGTTCCTAAATCTATTCCTATAGCTGGTCCCTGTCCTATTCTTGCAGCCATGTTGTACTAGTAATTATACAATCAAAACTGATAAACATGAGCATAGAGATTCTAATGTAGTTGTGAGAATAATTCTATGTATCTTCATTCATAGGCAAAAGCCTGATTTATACATGTTTACACAACTAGATAAGGCAAATAAAAGATACACCTAACAATATCTAGGATATATACAGAAAGAATATATATGCAGTTACAACCAAATAACAAACACAATAATATCAAGATATATCATATCTTGACCATATCTTAACACCCCCCCTCAGACTCAAGGTGGTGGAGTACACATCTTGAGTCTGGAAATTAAGAATCGAAGACGAGTTGCAGAGTGAGTCTTGGTGAAAAGATCAGCCACTTGAAATTCTGATTTAACATGCGGAAGAGTGATTGTATCTTTCTTGAAATGATGACGAGTAAAATGACAATCTATCTCTATATGTTTTGTACGCTCATGAAAGACATCATTGTGTGTGATTTGAATAGCAGCCTTGTTATCACAATACAGTGGTGTAGGAGCAGAAATTAGAACTCCCATATCACGAAGTAGCCACCGTAACCAAATGAGTTCAGATGTGGTGTGAGCGAGTGCTCTATACTCTTCTTCAGCACTTGAACGAGAAACCACACTTTGTTTATTACTTCTCCATGAAATCAACGAGTCTCCCAAGAACACACAGTAGCCTGTAATAGATTTTCTATCCGTAATATCCCCAGCCCAATCGGAATCTGAGTAAGCTTGAAGAGTGAGATCAGACTTTGATGAGAAACACAAACCTTGATGAAGAGACCCCTTGATATATCTTAGAATTCTGAGAACAGCTGCATAATGAGTAGACCTTGGAGCAGACATAAACTGACTGACTATGTGAACTGCATGACTTATGTCTGGTCTCGTAATGGTCAAGTAATTTAGACTCCCTACTAGTTGACGATACAGTGTCGGATTAGACAATAGAGTCCCATCTGTAGGACTGTATTTTACATTCAATTCAAGAGGTGTGTCAGTTACCTTATTGTCAGATAGCCCTGCACGCTATAGAATCTCAGATGCATATTTGACTTGTGATATGAAATAACCAGTGGGTGACATGCCAACTTCAATGCCAAGAAAGTAACTTAAAGATCCAAGATCTTTCATCTTAAAACAATCACTGAGATATGATTTGAGTTCAGTAATACCTTGTAGATCACTGCCAGTAATAACCATGTCGTCAACATACAAGAGAAGAATGAAAATTCCTTTTTCTGACGATCTGACAAACATACCCGAATCACAGAAGCTTTGTGTAAAGCCATACTGGAGAATTGCATTGCTAAACTTCTCAAACCAAGCACAAGGTGCTTGTTTGAGTCCATATAATGCCCGTCGAAGCTTACATACTTGATTAGGTTCATGAGGCAAACCAGGAGGAGGTTGCATGTAAACCTCTTCTTGTAACTCACCATGAAGAAACGCGTTTTTCACGTCCATTTGATGAAGCCCCCATTGTCGTGCTGCAGCAACAACAAGTAATGTACGAACTGTAACCATTCTGGCCACTGGTGCAAATGTTTCTCCATAGTCAACACCATACTCTTGTGTATAACCTTTTGCAACAACTCGTGATTTACATCGTTCAAACTCACCATCTGGCTTGGTCTTAACTTTATAGACCCATATGCTTCCAATAACTGATTTTCCAGGAGGAAGGTCCACCATTTCCCATGTCCCTGCCTCTGCATGTGCTTCCAATTCATCATCCATTAAATCTTTCCATTCTGGAATGGCTGCAGCTTCTCTGTATGATTTTGGTTCATAAAATGACAAAATATAAGACAAGGAACAGTGATAGTCTGCATACTTATCTGGTGGTCTTCGATTGCGAGGTGGCAAAGAATTTTCTTCAGAATCAGGATCTCATTCCTGAGTTGCACTGTCAGGTTGAGTCGTAGAGTGGTCTTGGTCATCCGTATTTGGTGGATCAACAACTAGAGGAGATGGACTTTCAGGAGTAGATATAGGAAAAGTGCTAGGATTGGATTCACTAGGAAATGGATCAGAATAAGTGAAAGACTCAAAAGATGATGATTTGCTGCTTGGAAGTGACAGAATGGAACTTTCTCCCAGAATATGACATGACGAGAGACACGAAGCTTTCTATTAACTGGATCATAACAACGGTACCCTTTTTGTTCAATACCATAACCAAGGAAGACACACAATACATTCTTTTGACCAAGTTTATGACGTTCACGTTCTGGAAGGAGTACAAAACAAGTTGAACCAAAGACTTGAAGCTCAGAATAGTTTGGTTTCTTACCATAGAGACGCTCATAAGGTGACATTCCTCCTATGACAGTTGTTGGGACTCTATTGATGGTGTAGACTGCAGTAAGGACTGATTCTCCCCAGAAATTTGAAGGAACTGAGCCAAAAATTAACTGAGTTCTAGCTGTCTCTATAATATGACGATGTTTACGTTCTGTAACTCCATTTTGTTCAGGAGTTTCAGTACATGACAGTTGAAGAATGGTGCCTTGGGTTTTAAGAAATTCTTTGAATGGATTGGAAATATATTCCCCTCCTTGATCAGCACGAAAAACTTTGATCACTTTACGAAACTGAGTTTTTATCATGGTTGAGAAATCAACATATAACTTAAGAAAATCTGCTCTAGATCTGAATAGATATACCCATGTATAACGCGAATAATCATCAATAAAACTGACATTATACAAAGCACCTCCCTTTGACATAATTGGAGATTTACCCAGACATCAGAATGTATAAGAGAAAAAGGTTCAGTTGAGACATAAGTGTTAAGATTAAAATAAAGAGCTGGTTGTTTTGCCAGTTTACAAGAGATGCAATTTGGTTCTTTATCTAACCGAGTATCTCCTAGTAAACCCTTATTGATCATATATGAAAGACGATAAAAGGAAACATGACCTAACCTAGAATGCTAAGACATGAAGGGAGATATTGACACAGGTGCAGTGGGAGTAGCAACTACGACATGACTTTTAAATTCCGCTGAGAGAGCAAGAGATTGAAGGAGATACAACCGACCAACTCTACGGCCTATCCCAACTAGCTTCCCGGTTTTGAGATCCTGTATAGCACAACCAAAAGGAAAAAAATATGCGTTATAACCTTGATCACACAGTTGACCAACTGAAATAAGATTCATTGTAATATTTAGAACAAGAAGCACATCTGGTACATAGAAGTTATTTGAATTGTTGACCAAGCCTATATGACTTGCAGTTACTGTTGATCCATCAGCAGTATGAATCTTAGGGGTGATGACAGGATGAAGACTTTCAAAAAACTTTTGATTAAAAGTCATATGGTTTGATGCTCCTGAGTCGAGAAACCATTCTGTTGAATAAATACCTGAGGAGATAGAGAAGGCAGATGCAGCTGTAGGGTTGTTACTAATTGAGAGTGCTTGTTTAATCATCTCTTGAATATCATCAAGGTTTTGTGATGAACCAAGACCAGGTACAACTAATGCAGATGAGGTTGTCGATGTTGCATATGGATCTGTTGCAGATGAAACTGAAGCTGCCGTAAATCTGGTAGGTGTATTGAATTTTTTCCTCCATTAGCATTGATCCTTCTCATGTTTCTTGAGGTTAGTGAGGTGCAGAATCTAGATGAGTGACCAAATTCCTTACAATAACCACACTGTGTTGTGGGTGTGTCAGGTATTATGGCAGCAGGTGATGTATTGGCCGATGGGAGATTGCAGTTCCTTGCCAAGTGTCCAAAGGTCTTGCAGTTATGACACTGTACTTGAGACATATCACGTTGCACTTGAGCATTTGAGTTTCTTGGAAAATTATTAGGGCTGGATCGTGAGGGCACAACAAATACTCCTGATATCTCCGGTGTGATTCTTTTCCTTGTTTCTTCTGTAATAAGTTCAGACAAAGCAACTTCCACCGTGGGAAGAGGTGAACGATGAAGGACTGATGCCCTAACAGACTCAAACTCATCACGCAAAGCCATTAAAAACTGAACTAAACGTGTTTCCTCTCTATACTTCTGCCACAATTCCAAATCTAAGGTCCATATTGGTTCCATGAGTGCTAATTGATTCCAGATTAAAGACATCTCAGAATGAAAAACAAAAATAGACTGATCATGCGATTGTTTCATAGATCTAATATCTTGTTCGAGTTTATACCTCTGAGCAAAGTTGATTTGGGTGTACCTTTTCGAAAGAAAATCCCATGCATCTTTGGCTACCTCAAAACTTGTGAGTTGCATGCTTATGGAATGAATGACTGTGTTTCCAATCCAAGTGAGAATCCTGTGATTGTTAATCTCCCATTCTTCTTTTTGATCCTTTTTCTGTGTTTCATTTTCTTTCCCTTTTTCAACAGAAATGCTTGCTGTAGGTTCCTTTTCTATACCATCGACATACTTCCACATACTCTTTCCTTTAAGAAAACTCCTCATGAGGAATGACCAGTGATTGTAATTGGTTCCATCAAAACGGACAGTGATAGGTTGAGAATCTTCTCTTGATATGATTACTATGTTTTCTGTGGGTCGTATTTTCTCTGGATTCTATTGCAGCGGAAACTGGTTCTCAGATTTTTCCTAGCTCTGATGCCATGATAAACATGATCATAGATATTCTAATGTAGTTGTGAGAATAATTCTATGTATCTTCATTGATACGCAAAAGCCTGATTTATACATGTTTACACAACTAGATAAGGCAAATAAAAGATACACCTAACAATATCTAGGATATATATATAAAGAATATATATGCAGTTACAACCAAATAACAAACACAATAATGTCAAGATATATCATATCTTGACCATATCTTAACAAAAACAACAACCTCAAAAAACGATAGAAAGAGATTACAACTAATATGTTCAAAGAAGAAAACTAACTTTTTGAAATTTTGAGGAGGTTAGATCGCACTTGATAATGCCTATAAATACGTACTTTCTGTAGGTTATAATTAAGGATTAATTCTGAGCTTCCATATATATATATATATATTGTATATATAATTTGAGGTCGAAATACTGGCTCTAGAATGAAATTTAGGCCAAAAGCTTGAATTCTAGAGCTCCTGGTCCCAGACTAATAAGAATAAAGGGTTTCAATTAAATATCTGCCTTTCGAACACCCAGGCCTGGGTAGGTGATGAGTACCTTCCAAAAAATTTCGCTTTTTCTCTCCGTCTTTTCCCATAACCCTAAATTTTGCATCTTCTCTTCCGCTTCCTCCGATAGCCGCCACCATCTCATGCTTCACCACAATTTTCTTTTGATGATCATCTCCTGATTCAGTGATACTGAGAAGAACCATTTAGTTTATATGCGTTTTAGATTCTTTTTTCTTGGCTCTGTATTAAGAAAATTTTGATTGATTGATGAAGGTACTGACAATTTTAATTGTTTGATGAAGGTGTTACTGCTGAAAGCGGAGAATGGATATTATGATGTAGCTATTCGTGATTGTAGAGGACTCATTATTTGAGATTGAAGATCAATAAAGTCCAAGGTAGAATCAATCTGAGAAATCCTAGGTTTTTTGCTGGATAAACTTTTTGCATTTCTTAATTCGAGTTTTTACAACCCATTCGAGTTTTTACTACCCAATTGATGGTTTTGTTCAATGGTTTATCTTATGGGATCATAATCTTTATTTAGTTATATTTTAGATTTGTTGTAATGTTCAGTTCTAACAAGTTCCTTTTTAGTAAACTTTGGTTGTTACTCTGATTCATTATGTATTCTGAAGTCTATTGTTGATGTTTATTCTATAATTCTTCTTGGAGAAATCTTCTGAAGAGGACATTCAAATAAAGGGATAGATCTGTTGATGCACATGAGGTTGTGCTGTTTTTCTACCTGGTAGAATTGGTTAGTATCCACTTAATGTGGAACAAGGTAAAAGAAAGAAATACTAGATTGCTATAAGCAAGAAGAGAAGAGAATTCAAGCAAGAAGAGAAAGATAAGTTTTGTGTTTAATAATTTGATTGAGTAATACATAGATCTTACAAGACTTAATCTAGCCTTTATATAGGCTTGAAGAATAACTAAACTAGGAAACAGAAAACTAAAAGGAAATCTAAAAGAATCCTAAAAATAAGAAAGACTGAAACTAGGAAACCATGGAAGCCAAACCTATAAGCGGAATCTTCTGGAATTGTAGTATGCGCTGCATCAGTCCCCCCTTCTAGAGTAAAGCTCGTCCTCGAGTTGTCCAAACAAACCAGAAGTTCATTGTCACCATGAAACGTAAAAATCTCTTGAACATTAAATGTGTTGGAGATATTCCAATCATTTGGTAGATCAATAACATAAGAATTATCATTGATCTTCTTTAAAACCTTGAAAGGACCATATTTCTTCATCTTGGTTTTGTTATAAGTACCCACTGGAAATCTCTCTTTTCTTAGATGTATCATCACGAGCTCCCCTTCCTTGAAGGTTTTAAACCTCTTGTGTTTATCAGCATCCTCTTTATATTTAGAATTGGACTTCTCCAGTTTAGATTTTACTTCATTATGTAATTTAGTTGCTTTGTATACAAAAGAGTCGGCTGCAGTGTTTGTACTCTGTGTGGTGGGTAAGGATACCAAATCAAGAGTATGATTAGGTACTTTAGAGTACACAATCTCAAATGGAGTTTTCCCAGTAGAACGATTCACAGAAGTGTTGAAAGCGAATTCCATATGTGGCAATAACACATCCCACTGCTTACTATTATCCAGGCACTTAGCTCTAATCAAATTCCCAAGTGATCTATTAACAACCTCAGTCTGTCCATCAGTTTGCGGATGTGAAGTTGTGCTGAATTGTAGAACTGTGACTAAGCGCATCCATAAACTTTTCCAGAAATAAATCAAAAATTTGGTATCTCTGTCAGAAGTGATATACTTTGGAACCCCATGCAATCTTACTACTTCTTTAAAGAACAAAGAAGCAACATTAGAAGCGTCAGTTGATTTCTTACAAGCCACGAAGTGAGCCTTTTAGAGTAACGATCAACTACGACCATAACAGAATCATTACCTCTAGCAGTACGAGGTAAACCAAGTATAAAATCCATACTTATATCAACCCAAGGTGCATCAGGAACTGGTAAAGGAGTATACAACCCGGTATTTTGAATTGTACCCTTTGCTCTCTGACAGACCATGCATTTTTGTACGAACTTTTGTACATCACGTTTCAAAGATGGCCAGAAATATCTTTCTTCAATCAGGGCAATGGTTTTATCTCTCCCAAAATGACCACCAAGACCACTGCCATGTAATTCTCCCATAAGATGTAAACGTAAAGACCCTTGAGGAATACATAATCGATTCCCTTTAAAAAGAAAACCTTCTTGTATAAGAAAATCATCAACCCCATGAGTTTGAGAACTGCATTGATCCCATAGTTTGCCAAAATATTCATCTTCTGGATAAATGTCTTTGATATAGTCAAATGCATAACTCTCATTACGAATTGTAGTTAATAGATGACTTCTTCTACTTAAGGCATCATCAACTTGATTCAATTTGCCACTTTTATGTCTCACGGAGAAAGTGTATTTGTTGAGTGTGCAAAGCCATCGATCATGCATTCTGTTAACTTTAGCAGAAGTATTCAAAGACTTCAAAGCATGGTTGTCAGTGTTGACAACAAATTCCCTATGTATAAGATAAGTATGACACTGCTTAAGAGATTGAACAAGAGCCAATAACTCTAATTCATATGTAGACCATTTCTTTTGTGCATCTGAATTCTTCTCACTGTAATATGCAATTGGATGACTCTCCTGTGATAATACTGCACCAATACCAACAACAGATGCATCACAATCTATTTCAAAAGGCTTGTTGAAATTCGGAAGTGCAAGAATTGGTGTCGTACAAAGCTTTTCTTTAAGAAGAATAAAGCTTTTATCCATTGCTTCCGTCCACTCAAACTTCTCCTTCTTGAGACAGTCAGTCAAAGGTGCAGAAATAGAGCTAAAGTTCTTCACAAATCTTCGATAGAAAGAAGCCAAACCATGAAAACTACGAACATCACGAATATAAGTAGGAACTGGCCAATCTTCAATTGCTTGAACTTTAGAAGGATCGACATGAATACCATCAGTAGAAATCACATATCCCAAAAATGTTACTGAAGAAGCCATGAAGGTACACTTCTTCAAATTAACATATAAAGAGTTGTCAGCAAGAACTTGAAACACTTGTGAAAGATGTTGGAGGTGTTCTGGCTCACTGCGACTAAAAATTAGTATGTCATCAAAATAGACAATAACAAATTTACTGAGAAAGGGTTGGATAACCTGATTCATAAGTCGCATAAAAGTACTAGGTGCATTAGATAACCCAAATGGCATGACCAGCCATTCATATAAACCTTCACGTGTCTTGAATGATGTTTTCCACTCATCTCCACCTCGAATGCGTATTTGGTGGTAACCACTGCGTAAATCCAACTTAGTAAAAATAATAGAGACCGACAGTAAATCAATCATATCATCAATACGCGGGATCGGAAATCTATAAGGAATGGTGATGCGATTTAATGCTCTGCAATTGATACACATCCTCCATCCATTGTCTTTTTTAGTAACCAAGAAGGCAGGACTGGCACAAGGATTGTTGCTATGTCGTATTAAACCCTTTGTAAGCAAATCATTTACATGTCCCTGTAATATCTCATGCTCAGCAGAACTCAAGCGATAGTGTGCTTGGTTTGGTAAAGAGGCTCCAAGAATAAAATCGATGAAGTGTTGAATATTCCGTAAAGGAGGTAACGCAGTTGGTAGTTCATCTGGAAATAAAACATTATATTGAAATAATAAGGGCTTCACCTTTGCAGGAAACTCAATCATAGGCTTAGAATCTTCATGGGAATGTAAAGAATGTTGTGGGTGCAAAGAACGAATAACAGTGGCTACAACAGCATCAGTCTGCGCACAAGAGTTTGAAGTGGAATTGGATGGACTAAGAACCTTGATTTTCCCATTATGAACAAAAGTGTAAGTATTCTCGAGTCCATTGTGAACCGCGTGAAGATCATATTGCCAAGGTCTGCCAAGAAGAAGATGGGTTGTCGTCATATTAATGACATCACATAGAACTGTGTCTTCATAACCCTCAGAATGACACATAACACTGAAGAGTAATCTTCTGTGTTCTAGAGGCATTAACCCATCCTACAGTGTAAGGTTCTGGATGAGAAGTTACTGGTAGTTCAAGCTTCTTAACTACGTGATCAGCAATATAATTATCCACACTGCCACTATCAATTATCATCTTGCAGATTTTACCCCCAATATAACATCTTGATTTAAAAATACTGTGTCTCTGAGACTTGCATTGTTGAGTAAGAAATAATGGACAAATCATCCCAACAAACTCGTCGTCATCACCAGGTGAGTCTTCAACTTCGAACTCATTAAGCGCACCGGTGACTTCATTAATAAACTGAGGTTCAACAATCAAAGCATTGAATTTCCGACAATCACTAGAAGTGTGCCCCGATTGCTGACATTTATTGCACTCATCTCCACGAAATTTTGTATAAGCATTATTAGCTCGCTGTTGCGGTGGAAATTGTTGTTGCCTGTTATGAAACCGATTCCCTGTAGTAGAAGGAGTTGGTTGCAGAGAGTGAGACTGCTGACCCGGCTGAATATCAACTGGATTGGCTAAGATAGGTGTAGCCAGAGGTGGAGTATAGGGCACAATATGGCTAGGTTGTCGATGTGAATGGCTAACATCATCATAAGGAGGCCTGGGAATATTCAAAACAGTATCTGGCGAAAAGTTTTGAGATGAATTGGTATCCCTGTAAGTATTTTGATAACGCCCTTGTCTGGATGGATAAATCCTAGAAGAACGAATAAGACGATTTTCTATCTTAATAGCTTGCTGCACAGCTTCGACCATAGTAAAAACTGAATGAGTCATACCATTTTGTATTAATCTATTCAGTCCCTCAATGAATCTTGCAACTAACTGTTCTTCAGATTCTTTGAGTTGATTTCGTGCGACCAAATTATAAAAATATGACACATATTCTTCAACAGTTCGTGCCCCCTGCTGAATGTTTTGTAATTTGATGAAAAGTTGCTGCATAAAGTCTCTAGGTAAGAACTTATCCCTGATCAAAGTTTTCATACGTTTCCAAGTACGTATTTTCGGTTTGTTAGCGTTTCTACGATCATCACAGATCTTATCCCACCAAGCTGCAGCTCCTCCTTTGAGTTTGTATGTCACAAGTTTAACCTTAGAATCTTCAGGGACTTCCATGAATTCGAAAAAAGCTTCAACCTCAAAAAACCAATCAGTTAGTTCTTCAATACGAAAATTTCCAGAGAAGTTGGGAATATCAGATTTTAGTTTATATTCTGGTAAAGAACTGTAAGGGTTGTGACCAGTTTTTAAACGTCGTTCTTCAATCCAATTCTTCTCTAGATCGTTCTCACGTTCATCTTCATCATCACTGTCAAGTGTAGGAGAAACTATCTTATTCTTTGAATGACCTATGAAGCCTTCATACGGTTTCTTAATGTTTAAAGTACGCAATACATCTTCAGGTACTTCATCATTCTGTAAAAACTGAAGTATATCTTCTTTAGTTTTTCCTTCTAAGTCTACAAGCTCAGGCATATCCAAATCTAGATTTATATGTTTTGCAACCTTCAAAAGTTGATTCTGCATGGTTTCAATCTTGGTATCTCTTAACCCTAATTTGTCCTCCATGGACTTCTCAAGAGATTCAGTAATGTTTTTTGCCAAAATCTCGGTATGAGATTTGATGAGAGCTTCGATTGCTGCTAGAGTAACTGGTTGAGCAGTCATTTTTTTTTTTTTTTTGTATACGAAAAGGAACTAAAAAAGGACTGAAAGGTGTTGCGGAAGCGATGTAAAGGATCAAGTTATAGGATGAAAACCTAAAACTAAGCGGTTGATACCAACTAATGTGGAACAAGGTAAAAGAAAGCAATACTAGATTGCTATAAGCAAGAAGAGAAGAGAATTCAAGCAAGAAGAGAAAGATAAGTTTTGTGTTTAATAATTTGATTGAGTAATAGATAGATCTCACAAGACTTAATCTAGCCTTTATATAGGCTTGAAGAATAACTAAACTAGGAAACAGAAAACTAAAAGGAAATCTAAAAGAATCCTAAAAATAAGAAAGACTGAAACTAGGAAACCATGGAAGCCAAACCTCTAAGCGAAATCTTCTGGAATTGTAGTATGCCCTGCATCACCACTTCAGTTGCCCCCCTGAATGAATTCCCAAAAGTTTCTCAATACATAATTCAGGTATTAATGATTCTCTTGATTGCATCCTATAATGAACTAAAATTGGTGTGACTGGTTTATTGCTTATTTTTATTTTGAAGTTCAAAAAGAAATAACATCCAAACACTGCATTGCGTAAGTGTTAGGAATTTATCTCCATTATTTTGATATTTGGTCTATACAGATAAGTGCTACTCCAGTAGTTTCTCAATAAGAAAATGTATGGGCTTACTTAGTCTGATCTCTTTGTATTCAGGAGCAATGTAGTGAAAGAAAATTCATCCCGAAAATGGAGTTGTCGCATCAAGATCGTATCTCAATTTCCCAGGTATTAAACTTGGTTGTGTATATTATGTGGTTATACGAGAAAAGGTATGGGCATATTTAAGAACAGTATTACGTGGTTATGTGAGAACAATTGCCGCTTAATCATACTTCTTATTTAGGTCATATAACCAATCACAACGATCTCATGGTTGTTTGGAGAAATATGATTACAAATTTTCAGTGCTATTTTCCATCAAATAGGAGGTACACCACAAAGAGTGTGGGTCGTGTGGGGGTGTTCGCGGATCATTTTGGGAGAAACCCTTGCTTATTGACTTTTATAGGTTAGCATCATTTGTAGATAATGATTTTACAGAAAGGTCTTATAATATATTCTATGAGGCCTAAAAATCTAAAGAAATTAACTGTATATAAAGCTTATGAACCGGAGGGTACTTTACTTCGAAGAAGTGAAGCTGGAACTGACAAGAGGAGGAAGAGGAGTTCTATGGGTTAGCTAATGTGACGAAACACTTACTTGAATTCATATTCTACTTCTCATAAGCCGTAATCTTTTTCTCAATATACAAAATTCAAATCTTCCTCATAACACCTTACTTTTTATCTAATATGCAGAATCCTAATTTTTGTGTGATTACTGCCTCTTTTCCTTTCCCAAGTATACTACTGCCTCTATACAATTTAATTAATCAGGTCTACTTTTGTTCGTTTGTGTATGTGTGTTGCAGAAATTAATGTTGGTTGTTGGTCATGATAAAACACTTTGTTAATCAAATAGATTATCATGGTGGAGGGCTTGCAGAAGTTTTTTGGTCAGATACTAATTATCTTTTATGGTAAGTTCATAAATTTTCTGATTTAGTCTTCCGTTAATTAGTTTTCTGATATATATTGCCCGTATATGTGGGATTACCAGCTGCATATTATATATTGTGGATAAGTGCGGAGCCAGCTGAATTTTCAGCTGATCGCTTTTCCCGTCTCACTACTAAGTACTAACCTTCCCATCCGTGAATATATATTTACCATCTTTGATTTCAACATCCTTTGATAGTAAAAAAATTCCTCCTCATTGCTGTCATCCGTTGGTAGATTCAAAACCAATATTGATTTTACTATTAAATTTGGGTTCACCCTTTTGTAACTCAAACTGCAAAGGGCTTCCCGTTACGCTTCTAGGAGAGACGCGGCATACTCGACTTTTAGAGGATACATAGCATCTTTAATTTGTCGTCTTCCTTTGAATATATCCGTTAGTGGGGATGCATGCATACAAAAAACATACATATAGGTTGTGGAACCTTGCAAGCAAGGAGGTCAGGGCAACCAAAAAGTCGGTGTCCATCTTGAGCCATTAATCACGGTCATCATTCGGACTCATAGTGATGGCAGTGTTGGTGAAAATAATAACTATGAAGCTGGTGTTCCAAATTTGGCTGCTTATGAGCTGAGTGATCTTTATTTTATTTTATTTTATTTTTATTGCAGGGATAAGCCTTATGTCAGGTAAATATATTTTTCTCAATCATTTATGTATTACTACCAACTAGATAATCATATACATGTTAACTATTCACTACATAGCCAAGTGGTTACGATACTTGATTATGTTGTTGCAAGTTACATCCCAGATCCACAACTTGAAAGTAAGAATATTTTGTTTTCTTGAATATGACATATTATCCATTCTTGCGATCAAATTGTAGGACTAAAAAATGGCACGCTTGATTTATGGTAACAAATTAAAAAATTTAATACATCTAGAGTAGTGGCACCAGGAGTTCACAATGCATCTTTCTTCATTACTTATATCAGGTGAAAATTACAAAGTAAAAACATATCCAGACAAAAATATTTAAGAGTTCTTCGCTCATGTTCTTTTGAGAAGTCACAAACTGAATTGGAAAAACTGAGTGTTTCTTCTTTTTTGGTTTTTTCAGCGGCGGTGGTGGTCGAGGTGGTTATGGTGATACTGGGGACATCATGCTACAAACAACATCAAAGATGGAGGATGTGGGTAGGAAAGACATCAACAACAGGGATGCCCTTTGCAGTGTGTACTATAGAATCTGTATACACTTTGCTGCCAAGCTCATGTACTAAGAAGCAACTGTGCAAACATTGATATAGAAGGTCACGAAAATATCCATGTAGTCACAAAATGTTGAATTCAGTTACTTTGAATTGCAACACTTAATTGAAAGAGCTTAATCAGTTATGTAGCATTCTTGATGCCAATACCTTTGTATTTTTGAAAGAGAAGATTATATTGAGAAGGGGGAAAATAGAGTAACAATTTATAGAGAAAGGAGAATCAAAAAATTACGATCATCACATTGGTAAAACTGACTCCCACTGAATTTTTTTTTGATTCACATTAACATGGAATGTGTCTTCCTTTGTGCTCCAAAGAACGGTTGCTTCCAATTTTGGCATCTAAACTAGGACGGAGGGAGTACCAAACTGTAAACTATGTCAGTTGTCAACTTCAAAAACTGAAGATTGGCAAAAGATTGGGCCTTTTGTCTATATGGGGTTCTATTTGATGTGCTAATACTCTGATCTCTACATTTTTATCTAATATAGCTGGGACCAAATTTTTCGCCCCAGTCGTTTGAGTTGCAGCTACAACTATACGAGCTGCTAATACTCAACAAAATCTATGCAAGTAGTAGATACTGCATTTTGACACAATATGATAGACCCATCTCTACATTTTCAGCACAAAATAATAATGTAGAGAAAATTATCTAGCTCATTAATTTATCCCCGTGAAACGCGGGAAAAATACTAGTATATATATATATATATAGGCTTCCAAGTTCCAACTGCTAAGGTGTACTTGCTGGCTCATAAATTGGGTACTTAACATATAAATTGTTGCATCTTTTGAGAAACTTGACTATAATGCCAGCGGAAGCTTTAGGGCTGGTAAAAGTTGCCATGGCTGAAGAAGATGTAATATATTAATCGGACAAATAAGTAAACAAGTCTTTGTAATTTGAAAACCCAATGAACAAAATAGACAAGATAACACCAATTAGGTTCATGTTACAAATTATTAAGTGGAGAAATTGAAAAAAAAAAGTGTTTAGAGGTTTATTCTTTGAAGACTTGTGTTTCAATATGATACAGATTAAGATCGAATCTCATCTCAAGAGATGAGAAGTATGATGACGCGACCATAAAGTGAATACATAAATTAGATAGGTGCAATCTTACAAAAACTTGGAATGGTGAAACTACAAGAGAAAATTCATTTTTCTCTCCAGAACATCAAATAATCTACACAACAGTTGGGTTCTGTAATGGTTATATAACAACTAAAGAGCAGTAAAAATATATGCAGAAATGAAAAGAAAACAAGAAGATGAATACAAGCTACGCCAGACTGAACTGGAAAATTTAGCTGAATCTAGATAGAGTCTCATGACTTCAAATGAAGTCTGTGCTAAATTCAACAGAAAGAAACTAGTAAGAAACCCAAATTTTCGATTCTGCTCATACCGATTTTAGAATCCGAGTACAACACCCATGTTTTCCTCCTCTCTTTTTTTCTTCGTTTTTATAAAACAACTTTGATTCATTAACTTTCTTCTAACAGCTTCCGTATTATCTTCTGACAATGGAAGAAGTTAAAACAAACAAAAGAGTGTGCTTCTTTCTCGAACCCTCTCCCAACCAAAATCTCCCACGACCTTTTACTTGCTCGATGTTGTATATTTCTAGGGGCAATATGCATGATATATAAGTGTGCTTTTTGATCAAAACTTAGTTTCAGAATATGTGTTTTGATCTATTCTATAAGGTTTCTCTTCCCTTAAGGTTTTCACTTCACCATTTTATGATGCAAAAGTTAGAGTGTAGACATTCACGAGTGACAAACAATTATGGGATCCCAACAATTATTGTACCTGGCCACTTTATCTTTACGGTACATTTGTCACGGGTCTAACTTTTGAAGACCTTTTCTTCACTCGGATTATGAATAAAAAATGAGGATACTCATTAGGTTTATGCCTTCAATTTTAGATTTTGTTGAATTGTAAAACATGGTGAAACAACGAAATTTTGGAATCCTCATTATGGATGGAATTTGGACGATAGAAGAGATAAATGAAGCCATAAAGGCATGCCCATATCCATTGTCTGAGATAAATGAAGCCATTAAAGCATGCCCCATATCCATTGTCACAATCAACTGCTCTTTCAATTTCCAAATCCTGTGATGCATGTAACTGAGGTCCGTCTTAATATAAGATGAATGGAACCTCATCTCAGGAGATAATAACGACACGGCCATAAATTGGTGCAATCTTACAAAACTTGGAATGGTGAAACTAGCTACATTTTTCTCTCTAACATCAAATTATCTAAAGTGAAAACACAAGGATTGGGTTCTGTAATTGCTCTCAATAACAACTAATGTGTTAAGGATCGAGCAAGAGAGAGGAGAGCATAAACGCGGAAGCATAAAAGACTACATTGATAATAATTCGGTGTGTCAACTTTCATGGCTCAACAGCCTATTTATATTGTTCACAAACTTGACGACCACTCAAGGTACTTTCCTAACTAAGATCAAACTCTAAACATAGACACTTTCCTAATATAACTCTCACAACTTAATGTGCATATCTCCTAAATATAGACTCTCATATATTATTTCCTAATACCCTCCCTCAAGATGGAGCATGTAGATCACGAATGCCCATCTTGGACCAAAGAAATTTAACTTCGGTTTTCTTCTTTCTTCTTCTTTTTTTTTCAACGCTTTTGAAAAAAAATCTTCAGACCGTAGTTTAAGGACGTTTCGGTCCCCTTCATAGTTTAAGGACATTACGGTCCCATTTTCAGAAGTTTAAGGACATTACGGTCCCATTTTCATAGGTTTAGGACATCTCGGTCCCCTTCGGAAGTTTAAGGACGTTACGGTCCCATCTTTGTAGTTTTAGGACATTACGGTCCCCTTCGTAGTTTAAGGACATTACGGTCCCATCTTCGTAGTTTAAGGACATTTCGGTCCTCTTCATTTCTTCGGTAGAATACTTCTTGTACTCTTGGTTTCTTGGTTTCTTCGATAGAATACTTTTTGTACTCTCTCGAAAACTCATAGGATTTTAACCTACTATTGTTGTTCTTTTTCTCATCACCTCTTGGTGATTGTTTTTTTTTTCTTTTTTTTTTTTTTTTTTTTTTTC